>NC_062215.1:72475541-72780692 GCF_902686445.1 Sciurus carolinensis | reverse complement strand
GAAAGAATGTATTCTTTTTGAAGTATCATTTAGTTTAGGCTGACCCTCATAATAGCCCCAATTTTTTTATTTGTTCTAATTAGCTATACATTACAGTAGAATGCATTATGATTCACAAATGGAGCACAACTTTTCATTTCTCTGGTTGTACATGAGGCAGAGACATACCATTTTTGTGATCATACATGTACCAAGGTCAATGATGTTTGTCTCATGTCACCATCTTTCCCACACCCATGACCACTCTCCCCTCACTCCCCTCTGCCCAACCCAAAGTTCCTCCATTCTTCCCAAGTCCTGCCCCCTATTATGTATCAGCACCCACATATCAAAGAAAATATTGAGCCTTTGGTTGTTTTGGATTGGTTTATTTTGCTTAGCATGATATTCTCCAACTCCATCCATTTACCTTCAAATGCCATAATTTGTTCTCTTTTAAGTCTGGGTAATATTTCATTGTTTGTGTATACCATAGTTTCTTTACCCATTCATCAATTGAAGGGCATCAAAGTTGGTTCCACAGTGTAGCTATTGTGAATTCAGTTTCTATAAATATTGATGTGACTGCATCACTGTAGCATGCTGATTTTAAGTCCTTTGGGAATAGACCAAGGAGTGGAATAGCTGGGTCAAATGGTGGTTCCATTCCAGGTTTTCTAAGGAATCTCCATACTGCTTTCCAGACTGGTTGCATCAATTTGTAAACCCACCAGCAATGAAGGAGGGTACCTTTCTCCCCGCATTCTCAACAACACTGATTGTTACTTGTATTCTTGATATTGCTATTCAGACTGGAATGAGATGAAATCTTTGAGTAGTTTTGATTTGCGTTTCTTTAATTGCAAGAGATGTTGAACACTTTTTCATGTATTTGTTGATTGATTGCATATCTTCCTCTCTGAAGTATCTGCTCAGTTTGTTAGCCCATTTATTTATTGTTTTCTCTTTTGGGTGTTAAGTTTTTTGAGTTCTTTATATAATCCTGGATATTAGTGCTATATCTGATGTACATGTGGTAAAGATTTTCTCCCACTCTGCAGGCCCTCTCTTCATATTTTTGGTTGTTTCCTTTGCTGAGAGGAAGCTCTTTATTTGAATTCAACCCATTTATTGGTTCTTTTTGTTATTACTTGTTCTATTTAGTTATACATGATAGTAGAATGCATTTTGATTCATTGTACACAAATTGAGTACAACTTTGCATTTCTCTGGATGTACATGATGTAGAGTCACACAGTTCATGTAATTTTAGATGTATATAGGGTAAGGATGTTTGTCTCATTCCACCATCTTTCCTTCCTTGGCCTCCTCCCCTCTTCTCATTTCCCTCTACACAATTCCTCCATTTTTTACTTACAACTTCCCCCCACCCCCGTTAGGTATCAGCATCTACCTATCAGAGAAAATATTAAGCCTTTGGTTTATTGGGATTGACTTATTTCACATAGCATTTCTCTTATTACTAGAGATGTTGAACATTTTGTCATGTATCTGTTGATCACTTGATATCTTCCTCTGTGAAGTGTCTGCTCAGTTCCTTAGCCCATTTATTGATTGGGATATTTGTAGTTTTGTTTTTTTATTTTTATTGTTTTTTTCTATTTTTACAGATTGCATTTTGACTCATTGTACACAAATAGGGTACATCATTTCTTTTCTATCTTTGTGCATGATGTAGATTCATGTCATTCCTGTAACCATACATGTACATAGGGTAATGACATCTGTCTCATTCCACCATTTTTCATACCCCTGCTCCCTCCTCCCTCTCATTTCCTTCTATATAATCTAAAGTTCTTCCATTCTTCTCTTACCCTGCACCCCACCACTCCCATTATATATCATCATTCACTTTTCAGGGAAAGCATTCAGCCTTTGTTTTTTTGGGATTAGTTTATTTCACATAGCATGATATTCTCCAAGTTTATCCATTTACCTACAAATGCACTAACTTTATTCTTCTGTATGGCTGAATAATATTCCATTGTATGTATACACCATAGTTTCTTTATCCATTCATCTGTTGAAGGGCATCTAGGTTGGTTCCACAATCTAGTTATTGTGAATTTAACTGCTATAAACTTTGATGTGGCTGTGTTACTGTATTATGCTGATTTTAAGTCCTTTGGGTATAAACAGAAGAGTGGGATAACTGGGTCAAAAGGTGTGTCCATTCCAAGTTTTCTGAGGATTCTCCACACTGCTTTCCAGAGTGAGTACACCAATTTGCAACTCCACCAGCAATGTAAGAGTGTGCCTTTTCCCCCACATCCACACCAATATCTATTATTGTTTTTGTTCCTGATAATAGACATTCTAATTAGAATAAGATGAAATCTTAGAGTAGTTTTAATTTGCATTTCTCTAATTACTAATGATGTTGAACACTTTTTTCATATTTTAATTAAGTGGCTGTATATCTTCTTCTGTAAAGTGTCTGTCCAGTTCCCTAGCCCACTTATTGATTAGGTTCTTTGTATTTTTGGTGTAAAGTTTTGTAAAATTTTTATAAATTTTGGAGCTTAGTGCTCTATCTGAAGTGCATGTGGAAAAGATTTTCTCCCACTCTGTTGGTTCTCTTTTCACATTATTGATGATATACTTTGCTCAGAAAAATCTTTTTAGTTTGAATCCATCCCATTTATTGATTCTTGCTTTGATTTCTTGTGCTTTGGGAGTCATGTTAAGGAAGTCTGATCCTAAGTCAATATGATGAAGATTCTGGCCTACTTTGTATTTTACTTAGTGCAGGGTCTCTGGTCTAATTCCTAAGTCCTTGATTCATTTTGAGTTCAGTTTTATGTAGGGTGAGAGATAGAGGTTTAATTTCATTTTATTGCATATGAAATTCCAGTTTTCCCCACACTATTTGTTGAACAGGCTAACTTTTCTCCATTGTATGTTTTTGGCTCCTTTGTCTAGCCTGAGGTGACTGTATTTTTGTGGGTTTGTCTCTGTGTCCTTCTATTCTGTACCATTGGTTTGCCTGTCTATTTTGGTGCCAATACCATGCTGTTTTTGTTACTCTGCTCTGTAGTACAGTTTAATGTCTGGTATTGTGATAACCTCCTGTTTCACTTTTTCTACTCAGGATTGTTTTGGCTATTTGAGGTCTCTTGTTCTTCTAGATGAAGTTCACGATAGCTTTCTCTATTTCTATGAGGAATGTCATGGGATTTTAATTGGAATGGCATTGAATCTGTATAGCAACTTTGGTAGAATGGTCATTTTGACAATATTAAGTCTGCCTATCCAAGAACATGGGAGATCTTTCCATCTTCTAAGGTTTTTGTCAATTTCTTTCTTTAGTGTTCTGTAGTTTTCATTGTAGAGGTCTTTCACCTCTTTTGTTCGATTGATTCCCACATATTTTATTTTTATTTTTGAGGCTATTGTGAATGCAGTGGTTTTCTGAATTTCTCTTTCAAAGGATTCATCACTTATAAATAGAAATGCATTAGATTTACACATATCAATTTTATATCCTGTTACTTTGCTGAGTTCATTTATTAATTCTAGAAGTTTTCTAGGGAGGTTTTTGGATCCTCTATATGTAGAATCATTTCCTGCAAATAGGGACAGCTTGAGTTCTTTTCCTATTCATATCCCTTTAATTTCTTTGGTCTGTTTAACTATTCTGACTAGTGTTTCAAGGTTCATTTTGAATACAAGTGGTGCGAGAGGGCATCCCTGTGTTGTTTTAGTTTTTATAGGGAATGCTTTCAATTTTCCTCCATTTAGAATGATGTTGGTCTTGGGCTTAGCCTAGATAGCTTTTACAATCTTGAGGTACATTCTTAGTATCCCTAATATTTCTAGTGTTTTGAACTTGAAGGTGTGCTGTATTTGGTCAAATGCCTTTTCTTCTTCTATTGGGATGATCATATGATATTTTTCTTTAAGTCTTTTGATGTGATGAATTATGTTTATTGATTTCCTTATGTTGAACAAAATTTGTATCCCTGTGATAAACCCCACCTAATCACAGTGCACTATCTTTTAATATGTTTTTGTATGCGATTTGCCAAAGTTTTGTTAAGAATTTTTGCATCTATGTTCATCAGGGATATTGGTCTGATGTTTTCTTTCCTTGATGTGCCTTTGTCTGTGTTTGTTTGGGTGATAGTAGCTTCATAGAATGAGTTTGGGAGGGTTCCCTCTTACTCTATTTCCTGGAATACTTTGAGGAATATTGGTATTAGTTCTTCTTTGAAGGTCTTGTAGAACTCAACTGAGAATCCATCTGGTCCTCAGCTTTTCTTGGTTGGTAGACTTTTGATGGCATCTTCTATTTCATTGCTTAAAATTGATATATTTAAATTGTGTATGGCCTCCTGATTTAGTTTGGATATATCTTATGTCTCTAGAAATTTGTCAATGTCTTTTAGACTTTTTTATTTAGTTGGAGTACAAATTTTCAAAATAGTTTCTAATTATCTTCTGTATTTCAATTATTTCCATCATGATTTCTCCTTTTTCATTATGAATTTTAATATTTTGAGTTTCATCTCTCCTTCTCTTTGATAGTGTGGCTAAGGGTTTACCAATGGCATTTATTTTTTCAAAGAGCCAACCTTTTGTTTTGTCATATTTTTAAATTGTTTCTCTTGTTTCAATTTCATTGATTTCAACTCAAATTTTATTTTCTGTCTTCTACTTTTGGCATACATTATTCTTCTTTTTCTAGGGCTTTGAGATGTAATGTTAAGTTATTTGTTGACTTTTGATTCTTTTAATGAATGAGCTCCATGCAATGAACTTTCCTCTTAGCACTGCCTTAACAGTGTCCCAGAGATTTGAATATGTTGTATCTTCATTCTCATTTACTTCTAAGAATTTTTAATCTCCTCCCTGATGTCTTCTGCTATTTATGCATTATTCAATAGTGTATTATTTAGTCTGCAGGTGTTGGAATATCTTCTATTTTTTATTTTATCATTGATTTCTAACTTCATTCCATTATGATCTGAGAGAATACAAGGTAATATCTCTCTATTTTGTATTTGCTAAGAGTTGCTTTATGGCTTAACATATGGTTTATTTTAGAGAAAGGTCCATGTGCTGCTGAGAAAACAGTGTATTCACTAGTTGATGAATGGAGTATTCTATATGTTTGTTCAGTCTAAGTTGTTGATTTTTTTATTGAGTTCTACAGTTTTTTTGTTTACTTTTTGTTTGGAAGTTCTATCCAGTAGTGAAAGAGATGTGTTTAATTCACCCAGTATTATTGTGTTGTGGTCTATTTAATTCCTGGAATTGATAAGGTTTTGTTTGATGTACATAGATGCTCAATGTTTGCGGCATAAATATTTACCATTGTTATGTCTTGTTGATAAGTGATTCCCTTAAGCAGTATGAAATGTACTTCTTTATCCATTCTAACTAACTTTGGCTTGAAGTTCACTTTATCTGATATGAGGATGGAAACCCCTCCTTTTTTACACAGTCCATGAGAGTGATTTTTTTTCCCATCCTTTCACTTTCAGTCTGTTGATGTCTTTTCCTATGAGATGGGTCTCTTGAAAGCAGTATATTATTGGGTCTTTTTTAAAAATCCAATCTGACAGTCTGTATTTGTTGATTAATGAGTTTAGGCCATTAACATTCAGGGTTATTAATGAGATATGATTTGTATTCCCACTCATTTTGGCTTATTTTTGGTTTTTAAACTTGACTTGGTTTCTCATTTGATTGTCTTTTCCTTTAGCATAGTTCCTCCTTTTGCTGTCTTTCATTGTTGTTTTTCATTTCTTCTTCATGGAATATGTTGCTGAGAATGTTCTGTGTTGCAGGTTTCCTAGTTGTGAATTCTTTTCACTTTTGTTTATCATGGAAGCATTGTATTTTGTCATCAAATCCGAAGGTTAGTTTTTCTGGAAACAAGATTCCTAGCATTCATTTTCTTTCAGAGCTTGGTATGTGTTGTTCCAGGACATCCTAGTTTTGAGGTCTGGGCTGAGAAATCTTCTGCGATCTGAATTGGTTTCCCCCATATGTAATCTGGTACTTTTCTCTTGAGGCCTTTAAAATTCTACCATATTCTGTATGCTAGGCATTTGCATTATAATGTGTCTTGGTGTGGGTCTGTTGTAATTTTGAACATTTGTGGTCCTGTAAGCCTCTCGTAGTTCATTTTCATTTTCATTTCATTCTTCAGGTTTGGGAAATTTTCTGATATTATTTCATTGAAAAGATTGTGCATTCCTTTGGTTTATATCTCTATTCCTTCCTCTATCCCAATAATTCTTAAATTTGGTCTTTTCATGTTATTCCATATTTCTTGGAGGTTCTGTTCATGGTTTCTTACCCTCTTCTCTGTGTGGTCAACTTCATTTTCAAGATTATATATTTTATCTTCATTGTCTGAGGTTCTGTCTTTCAAGTGATCTAGTCTGTTGGTGATGCTCTCTATTGAGTTTTTAATTTAGTTTATTTTTTCCTTCATTTCAAGGATTTCTGTTTGTTTGTTTCAGAATCTCTCCTCTTATTGAAGTAATCTTTTGCTACCTGCATTTGCTTTCTTTTCTCTTTATTGAAGTGATCTTCATTGCCTGCATTTTCTTTCTTATATCATCCTTTACTTTGCAGACATTTCTTCTACTGTCCTGTCAATGGATTATATTACTGTAGCATCTTGGTTTGTTTAGGGTGCTTTCTTCCCTTTTCTTTTTTTTATGTCATTCATGTGTCTTCCCTCTAGCAGTGTGGGTCTGAGCTATTACAGTTCTACTCTATAGACTTATAGTATCCTTGCAAGTTTCCAATATCTTGTCTTTAAGGGAGAGATCAATAATAACAGCACCCAATGCAAACAATATTCAGACTTAAACCAAATATCCCCTATTAAGTCATTAACAGTATTGTCACAATAAATAATTAATATCTACAATATAAACAGTAGGTTGGCAATAGGCTCTACAATTTCTGATGATAGACAAAGTGAGATCCCAGGAGATGGGGTGTAGGGTGTGATGTTTATGAGGTAGCTGGAGAGAATATAGAGGTATTAGATCAGAGGAAGAGTGAAAGAAGAATCAATAGAAGTTGGCTGTTTGTAGGAGAAAAGAGAGAAAGAGATGCTCAGGTGTAACCAAGTCAGCAGGGACCTTGGTGATGGTCTTCCAGGTCCTGGCTTTTATCTCTAGATGGAAGTGGCCATGTTCCTAGTTGGCAGTGGAGGCAGTGTCAAACCTGTAGGTATCTTTATGGTGGGCTTCCAGACTCCAGATGGTATCCCATGATGGAAGCTGCCCCAACTAAAGATGTGATGGTGATAGTGGAGGTAACTCAAGATGGTGCTGGAGGTATCCCAGGATGGAGGTGACCACTTTCAGAGATGGGGCTGCGAGGGTAGGAGTTGCAGTGGTGTTGGGCAACCTGTTCGGAGATGTAGTGCTGTGTTGTTCCTCCTGTCCCATGTCCTACAGTGGAGGCTACCACAAGGAGGGAGCTGTGGCCATGACTGCAGTATCTGAAGATGTAGGCTCGCCTGGGAAGTCACGCATTGATAGATGGGGAGCTGCAATACAGGCACAGTCCAATCCTCTGGGCAGATGCCAATAGCCCTAATTTTAACTTTAATTTAATCTTTCTTTCTTATGCCAAGTCTCTGTGCCATGTGGTATAATCATAATCTTTCAGGGGCAGAAGTCCTGAAAGCCATCTTGGAATTTTGCTTATCACATTGTGTTCTATGGCCTCCTTATTTTCTGTTCCTCCAATTGGAAAAAAAAAAACACATTTACAACATCTCAAAGATACCAAGGATTTCATCCCATTACAGTATTTAAAAAGAAAATACTCAGAAATTTAATCTTCTCAAAAGTTGAATATCTCAGCATCTAAATCCCCTAATCCATTAGCATTGGGTCCTAAGTTCATAACCCTAAAGATGGTCCCTATCCATCTGTTAATCTGTGAAACTACAGAAACAATTTGTCTTTGCCAAAACTCCTAACATACAATTAAAAGACAGAGAGAGAATAATAATTTTGGGCATTCCAATCCAAATCAAAATGAAATTAAAGATGCATAAGAGTTAACAGTACAAAGCTGTTGTGCCAGTCAGCTTTCTGTTACTATTGTAAAATACACAAGATAATCAACTTAAAAGAAGGAAAGGTGTATTTGGGTTCATGGTTTTAAATATTTTTGTCCCCGGTCACTTGGCCCTGATGCTTTAGACTCCTGGCAAGGCAGAGGTGGAGGTCTTTCACCTCATGGTGACTGAAATGTAAAAAGTGAGACAGAAGGGGGTCCTAATACCTCCTGTAAGCAAATGCCACCAGTGACCTAATATCTTTCCACTAGGCCCCCCCATTCCTAAGATTTCACCACTTCCCAATAGTGCCTACTAGGGACCACATCTTCAACAATCTAGCTAGAGAGTCTAGATAGAAGTTGATGAAGGTTTGGGTTTATTGTTATGAGCCTTTGAGGGACATTTCACATCTAAACTACAGCAGCTGTTTTGAATCCATATAGGCAAACTTGGAGGAAGAAACTTGACTATATTTTCAGTCTAGAGTAATTTTTTGGTTCTTGTTCGGTCCTTTGAGTTCTTGATTTTGTCTTGAGCCATCTTTTCTTTTTCATGAATGATAACATATTGAGTAGTTTTACCAGCCTGCTTCCTACTTGTTTGGAGAGTTCTGTTCCATAAATATTCTTCAGCACCTGTAAACTAACAGAAGTGAGCCTGTTGATTAAAGAAGGAAGACTGTCTTCAAAAATTTCAGTCTTCATTATTTCACATAATTATAGTTTTTTTTTTTGTGGTGAGAACATTTAAAATGTAGTTATTTAGCAATTTAGAAATATGCATCAGTTGTAACTGTAGTCACTAGAGTGTGTAAAAATAAATATCTAAACCATCATTAAATTTTTTAAAATTCTGTAGTCTGGAATTATGTAATCTGGAATCTAGTCAATCCATTAATTTTTGTTGTTGAACAACCCTCTTGTGGATGATGTGACCTTGGATGACTTGTTTAGTCTCTAATCCTCATGACCTCATATAAAACTCAGATGTTATTACTGATCTCATAGAATTGTTATGAATATTAAGTAAAGTAATATTTCATTTTTTTAAGGGAGAACAATTGAGCACTGAGCATAAAGCCTGGGTTATGATAAGTGTTAAGTGAATGGCAATTGAATTATTGATTTTTCTCTTGTTCTCTTCCTCTTTTATTTCTGTTATTGTGATTTTCAAACAGTAATTTCCATCTACTACTGTGATCCCCTAGGAACCCTTTAAAAATACTGATACTTGAATTCTACTCCCAGAGTAGAATATAATTGGCCCAGGATCTGGTCTAATTTCCATAGTTTTGAAAATCTGAAGTTGATTCTTATTTGCAGAATCATTATAAGATTTTTCAAATCACCATCATCTGAACCTTTTTAATGTCTTCCCCTTGCAACCTATAGCAGATGTGATGGGCTGACAGATCTGGCTCCATGAGAATGTTATAGGCCAGACTATAAGGGAAATGACTAAACAGACTCCATTTTGCTCTGAGACTCCATGTTATGTAGGAAATAAGCCTCTCCCATGGGAATACCCTGCCTCTGTACCCATCAGCTATTGCTTAGCTTTTCCTATGGGAACACCCCACCTCTGTACCCATCATCGGTTACTTAGCATGGCATGTTTAGCAATACAAAATGACAATTCTTATGTAATGAAAAATTGCTCTTTTTTGATTCCTACTGCTCCTAAACAATGTACCATGTGAATGGTAATTTGTGGATGTTAGTAACCATTCTTTAGTTTGTACCTAGGTAAGGGTCATTTTGACCCACTTCCCCCTCTGTTGATGATCTCATGATGTTAGTTTGTAATTTCAAATCATAAAATCAGACATTTATGATTGATGTGATTTTTGGTGTGAGAACCCCTATAACCCTATGGTTGGGGTTGTTCTCCCAGTAGCCATTTTTTGGGGCGTTGTGTGAGATAGTCAGCCAGCCAGTTTAATAAAGACCCATAGCTTTGAACTTCTCAGTGGTGATCAGTCTGTTCTTAAGTTGGGTCCCATAACACAGGCGGTCAATGTATAGAGTAGGATGGACGCAGAGAGGACGGACACAGAGACACAGAAAGCTCTTTATGAGCTTTCTCTAGAACAGATTCTCCTAAAACCTCCTCAGATACCCAAAACATTCAGTAAGTCACTATAAAATCCTGTGGAGATATGCCTTGACTTTGCTATATTCTGAGTGATGGGGGATGCTGTAACATAATGATCAAGTGGACTGTCCTGCTCATACACATCAGGTAATGTTTTCCAGGGAATGAGAAATCCAGAAAGTAGGGACCAGGCTAATTGAACTGGGACAGGTTGCAAGGGACTTCAACTTGTGGGGCGGGCACAGAAAGGAAACTTGAGTGGGTGTGACTTTATGAAAGTTGGAGTAACCAGAAAATGACCTGAGGGTTCCAACCTTGAGAAAAATGAAGGATTAAGGAAGGAAGAAGGAAAGGAGGACATGGGGGAGGGTCATAATAAAAGGTATCAAGGACCCAAAGGCAGAAGAGCAACTTCCACTATGGTCACAAATACAGTGCATGTATATTGCATGCAGTATTTTTCTTACAGGAATTACATTTTCTTGTGCCTTTCAGAATACAGAGACCAGCATTGCTCCTATCATTAGGGGACATGAGAGTCCTGTGGAGGGGGGAACAGAATTTCAGTAGTACCAACATCATTAATTAAGTCACTTAATCATTTAAGAGTGTTTAATTAAGTGATTTAGTTAGTCAATCTTCAGGCAATTTCTGAGCATTTATTAAATTCAAGGCACCCTGCTAAGGCTTCAAGACACTTGAATGCATCCAGTCTTCAGGATCTATACCTGAGGAAGCAACTGCTGGTCTTACTTCCTGCTGGTAACCATGAATTAAACTAAATTGGAGGTGGTGGTAAGAAACAGTCTGGGAGTCAGGAACTTGTTTTAGTCCTCACTTAACAACTCCCAGGCCATGTGGCTTAGAGGAAGTTGCTATGACAGAGATTTAGAAGCTGCTTTTTCTAAAGGCACTGATTCCTCACTTGGACCTGCAGATACCAGCTGGGTAACTAAAAACAGGATCAAGCATGGCATCTCTGCCTTCATTTTATATCTGTCTTCAGATTCCTACTAAATCTGCACATAGGTATGTTAATCATTTAAGGAGTGTTCATCTAAGAACTGTTAATACAAGGTTTATTAGCTCTGAAACTACCTGACCCCTCTTACCCCTTCAAGACTAGGAGCACCAAGAAAAGAGTAACTAAAGGATTTTCAAGATTGTCAGCTTTCACAAAATCCTGTGCCAGACCCCTGGAGTGGCACCTAGAAGTCTCCAGTCATTGTCCTACATCAGGCAGGAATGGTGGAGACTTGCAGGCAGATCATCATATGATAAGACTCCCCCACCAAGCAGGAGCAATCTTCTCATGGGAACTGAATTGCCCTCTTTCAGAATCACAAATCTAATGAATGAACATTGTGAACAGCAAATGGAAATTCCCCCTCAACTGATACAGACATCTTCAAAGCCTCTTAGCAGAACCAGAAATGAGGGGGTAATCAACCACCCCACAGTTTGGCCAGGTTTGTTTAATTTCACCCCTGCCCCAATTCTTTCCCTATTTATACCTAAAGCTCATGTCAATACTCTAAAATCAGGGCTGAGATATTTGATCTTACTTTACCTTCCCAATATGGCCATACTGATTAAAGTCCCTTTCCTGATTTTCACCATTACATTTTTTCTCTTTGATTTTTATTGTGAGCTATTGGACTTTATTTATTGGGACCCTCAGAATTGGACTTGCAGCCTAGAACTACACTAATGTTCCTTCCTTTCTCCAATCACTTGTCATTGGCAATAGACAACGTGTAGGTGATGCTAGATCTTTTCCTTTTGTCTTGACATTTCCTCTGACAGCATTGGCATTACTTAAATGATCCTTAGTAGGATTGCCAAAATGTTTCAGAAACCCCCATGATTTTTGCAATGAACCCTTTCCCCACCTCAGGGAATCAAGTCAGAGTTCTAGATGCAGACCATTGTTGGGCAGGAAAATGTCAACAAAGGATGCTGGACTTGCTGTAATTGAGACCTACATGGAGAAATAAGTTCCTCACAAATTCCCTTTTATTTGTGGATTATTCTTTCATATCTTTTTATGGTTTGAATATCAAGTGTCCTCTAAAAGCTCCTGTGTTAATGCATGAATGTTCAAAGGAAAAACGATTAGATTATGAGAGGAATTACCTAATCAGTCCATCCTAGTTTGAATGGACTGACTGGGTGGTAGTTGTAGGTAGATGGGGTGCAACTGGAGGAGGTGGGTCACTGGGGGCATATCCTGGAAGGGTGTGTCTTTTCTTAGGCCCCTTGCTTTACCCCCTCTCTGCTTTCTGGCTACCATGAATGGAGCAGAATTCCTCCACCATGTCCTTCTGCCATGATGTCATACCTCATCTTGGGCTCAGAGCCATGGAATCAGCCCACCATGAACTGAGCATCTGGAACCATGAGTCAAAATAAATTTTTCCTACTCTAAGTTATCCTTGTCAGGTGTTTTGGTCACAGTGACAAAAAGCTGAATGATACAGATCCCAAATGGAATCAAAGAAAATTATGAGAGTATTTTAGACCTAGGAAGGGGAACTAAATTTTACCTGCATATCTTTGCCCTGAGGAAAGATTATACAGAGGATCCTTAACACTTGACTACTTGAGGAAGGTCCCCTCAGAGACATGGTTGTGAGTTACAGGCTGATCTTGGACTCCCATGAGGAAAATATTGCCACTCTTGTGACTATATGGGTGACTGACATCATCTGGTCAGACTGAGGCCAGAAGCAACACAATCTCTAGCTTTTGTTTGTGCAGTGTCTTTGATGTGCATGTCTCTATCTCATTATGATATATGATACACAACTTAGCATACAAGTGGTGTCCCAGAAAAGACAGGTCTTCCTGCTATTGACTGGACCAAGGATCAATAGCAAAAGACCTCATTTGTTTGATGGCAATCTAACCAAGGAGCAGTCCAAGCTCAAGTCTGCCTTCTGTCACATACTTAGCTTGGTCACTCCTACCCAGTAACATCACCCATCTCCCCCCCATCTAGACCTCTATTCCCCAAGTTGAGGACAATGGCATTCATGAAATTAGTCAAGAACATTTCATCCAAATTTGGCATCCTCTAGGATAATATCATTCATATTCCATCTTTAAGAAATGAAAATATCCAAGCTTAGTGCAACATTTCTGTAATTAAAACAGTGTGATACAGCAATTAAAGCAGCATGATACAGATACATATAAAAAAGGAATAAAGTAGATAGCCCAGGAATAAACCCTCAAATATGTGGTCAAATAGTTTTCAAGATTGCCAAGATCATTGATTGGTAAAGGATATTATTTCAGCAGACAGTGTTGGGGAAAATGAATATCACATGCAATCGAATGAAGTCAAATGCTTATCTCACACCACATACAAAATTAACTCAAAATGGAGCAAAGACCTAAATGTAAAAGTTAAAAATATAAAACTCCTAGAAAGAAACTTAAGAGAAAACTTTATGACTTTGGATCTGACAATGATTTCTTGTATAGGACACTGGAAGCACAGGCAACAAAGGAAAATAAATCAGACATCATGATAATTAAAATACTACTGTAGTAAAATGATAATCCATAGAAATATTTGCAGATCATGTATCTTATAAGGAATTGATATTCAAACTATATGAAGTCCTATGACAAAAATAAGAGAGATAATCAGATTTTAAGGAATCAAATTTTACTGCTTAAAATTTTTAAAAGTAAAATTTAAAAGCATATTCTACCTTCCAAGAATTTGAAAAATTCTGTACTTTATACTGAAAGAAGTTCAATCTTCAAGATAACCTTTCCACCTTCTGCTACATCTCACATCTCTCAATATATATAACCATCAACAGGCAGTTAAGAAATACTTGTGTAATTTATGTGTAAGATTTTACATTTATATTTAAAAATAAAAATGCTTGTTTTCATTCCCTTGTTAAGGAATTCACTTGTTTTTGACTTAGAAAATCATTTCCTACCTTCTTCCCAAGAAAACATTGCTTGAGAGTATTTTTCTGGAAGGGGATTCATGGGTATTAAGTCAATACCCACTCCACTTTTTTTCATTTTTAAGGAAAGGAGGCAAGGTCTGTAGTCAGGTTCTCTGTCTGGGTTAGATGGGATGGGATAGTGATAGGATGCTGACTTTGATCCCTGAAGACCAGTGCAAGATGAGAGAGGAAAACAAAAGAAGGGCATTCAATGCAAAGAAACAGCACTTGCAAAATCATGAGTCTACTAGCAACTCAGTACAATGATTCCCCCTTATCCATTGCTTTACTTTCTGCAGTTTTTGTTTTTTGTGGTCAAACATGATCTTGAAATTATTAAATGGAAAATTTCAGACAAAAAAATCATAAGTTTTAAGTTGTGCACTGTTTTCAGTGGTGTGTTGAATTCTTCAGCTTTCCTGCTCCATCCTGCCCAGGACATGAATCTCCCCTATGCCCAGCATATCCACAACTGCACATGCTTCATGCCTGCTAGTTACTTAGTAGCTATAAGATTTTCAGGTCAACTGTCAACAAATCATGGGGTTAGTGTTCAGGTAGCCCTTATTTCACCTAATGACAAGCTCCCAAATGCAAGAATAGTAATATTTGTCCTAGAGATATGTCAAAGAGAAACCACAAAGTGCCTCCCTTAAATGAAAAGGTATCATAGGTTGTATATACAGAAAAAGAAAAACAGTTTATATGTGATTCAATATATCCATGCTTTCGGGCATCTGCTGAGGGTCTTAGAACATATTCCCCCAGGATAGAGGAAACTCTTTAAACAGTTGAAATTTGAACAGGTATATGGTGGTTATGATGGTGGGAAGAAAATAGGGGAAGGGATGAACCTGGGGGTGCATATTGGAAGGAACCAGTTACCCTGTGAATCATATTAAGGAATTAAGTTTACATAAATTTGAGAAATGACAAGCAAGTGATCAAAGGTTGATGTGAAATCACTCTGACAATGGTAAATAGGATGGATTGAAGAAGAGGTGGAATTTGGGTAGGCAGGAAAAGCAGTAATATTCCAATTGAGAAACTGGGTTCTTGAGATGGGAGTGACAGTCTGAGTCAAAAGCAAAGAATATAATGTAGGCAGTAGCACTGGCAAACCCTAGTAACTGACCACCCATGGGCAATTAAACTGGACACCACTGAGATGTTCACCACATTCTCAACTTAAGCATGTTGCATCAAGATGGAAAAAGAGGATAGAATTCTTGGAATGGTCTTTCGGAGAGAAGTGGAAGGGGCCAGTCCAATGCAATTAGGTAGAGATAAGTTCTCTTGGCTTAGTAAAGTGAGTTCACTGGATAAATCTTTTACTGAAGCAATAATGATCTGTCCCATTCACTTTGTAAGTCTATAAGTTAGTTTTTTTGTTTTGCTTTGCATTTTTCTCTAAGAAATTTTCATTTTCCAAGACTGAATTGACATCACAGCATTATATAAGGTCATTAACAATACAAAGAAATCAAATACCTACAAGAGACTCTTGCAGGGACATATACGGACCAAATTCTACCTGTGTGTTCCTTCAAGGCCAAGCACTGACTGGAACACCCATAAATCAAGTATCTCAGCTCTTTCCCAAGGTAACACTATTTTTGTCTTCATATTTTCTGCCTAATGTCATCTTTTCCCTGTCAACTTACCTCTTCTCCCCGAGTCAGAGATGTTACTGAGACTATACAACCAAACTGTCTCCCTAGTTGAGATTTGGAAGAATAAAAGATTTCTGTTTCAATGGAGCCATCCATTTCTCCTCAGGGCTGCTGACACTTCACACTTAACTCCTGCCCTTGGAGTGACATTCTTACTGGCTGCTGAGTAAAGGAGTCCTCCTTTCCACACACAGTTGTTCTGCAGGATTTGTTTAGGATTAATTCTTCCCTTTCGGTTGCAACTTGTCAGCTCACAAGAATGAACAAAGAGGAGCATCAAGAAATAGGACATTGACTGTGTTGGGCTTTGTCTGGCACTCGCTAGTATTCACGAGGCCAAGTTTCTTGATGTTGTTGTGACAAGGCGTTGTGTGGGTGGAAATTGTGAAGCTGTAATATATGCCATTGCCACACACAGTTGACTGATGCTCTCTGCTTAAAACTGGAAAGGAATGAAACTGCCTGTGAATTTGTGCATGAACACACACGAAGCCCTCAGTTGCATCCTGGGTATCTGTGTTCTTTGCATGCAAATGCACAAAGGGACCTAAAAGGCTTTGGCCTTTGGCACTTCATAGATGAGATTCTCATTAGGAACTGCGTCTTCCTCTCTGATTTAGTGAAATAAGCATAATATGCTGTAGTCCCGTCCCCTCATTCTCTCCCTATTTAATAAATAATTGTTAGCATTCTTGAGTCCTTGAAGCTACTACCAGATCCATGTAAACAAACACAAACATCCATCCAGTACCTACAGACACATGATGAGGAATCGTTGCCTTGCAATGAATGTTTCCATTTCTGCAATGTCTGCCATGTACTTGTCTGCATAGTGATTGCTGCTCTAATTTTCATGGCACTCTGAGCCTGTCTTTGGAGCTATCCTTCAGATGCTACAGCCTCAGAAACCATTGGTCTAATGCTCTCTTCTTGATCTCTGTCCCAGCACATAGCTCTATACTTATATCCAAACTCATCAAGTTATACATCAAGTATGGATAACTTTTTGTTTGTAAATCACACGTCAATAAAGTGATTAAAATAAATTTAATCCAATTTATATTATTTGCATTATTAGTAAAAAATTTAAATGTAATTAAACTTATATTTAATTATAATTATCTCTATATTATGAATTATGAATGTTTTTATTTTACTAAACTTATTTATAATTAAATAATTTTTGAAAAGAAAATAAGTACTAAATATTTGTCCCTTTCTAATACTACATTTGACTTTTTTTTCCATGCTTTAGAGACTATTTATATAGTATATCTAGTAGAAATATCACATAATTGTGTTTTACTCTGCATCTCTCCTCAACTCTGTATTCAGCGATGTCATATTAGTAGCTTACAATCAACTATTGTAGTATCTACACCAAAAGAATAGGATAATTCCATAAATCAAGGCTTGGTCTTTTATGTAGACCAGAAAGCACCAAGTTAAGACAAGAAGTTTAAATTCATCCTGCAAGCTAACGGGTTTTATATTCTCAAAGTGTTATAAACAAAAAATAAAGAATAACCTACTGCACAGAACTTATATGACACACAAAACTTGAAATATTTGCTATCTGGCACTTTTACAGAAGAAGTGTGTCCACTTCTGGTGTAGTGCAAGCTTGCCAGTAATTTCATAAATGAAGTTTAATTGGAAATCAGCTGGTCCATTCATCCACACATTGTCTAGGCTGCTCTCTTGCTATAGAGTAGTCAACACGGAGAACAACTGGCCGACACTTAAATGAAAATTTGCTGAGTTCTGTCAATGCTAAATAATATAATGGAAAGAAGTTAATGAGACAGGTCAAACTTCAAAATAGGATATGTCTACGGCTGTTCCACTGCAAGTAGCACAAAAATTTAGAAAGCATTCTTTTAGTATTTAAAAAAAAATCTATTATCTGAACACACAAAAAGTTTACTCAAATCATTGGTGAATGATTTGTTTCATTTTTGTCTTATTAATATAAATGAAAATGTCAACCAACACCAGGTGAAAACTGTATTTGTTCATTAGTGGAAACCAGTTCAGTTATAGATATGAGCTTGGCAAAATTAACAAAGCCTTTGTGATAATGGGTTTACTACATGATATTTTCAATACATAATATTTTATATTTTACTATTTTTTAAATTGTGTGCCATCTACATACTTTATGTCAGTATAATTTATAATAAACATACGCACATATGTTTATGTTTATGTGTTGATGTACATACATTCTTTTTGTTCAATTTTTAAACATTTTACTAACATGTCATCCAGCTATTTTATATGACCTGGTAAAGCTATTATAGAGAGAATTCAGAGTTTCATTTGGAGTGTAAATGGAGGGTAAAAAACATTAAAAATAAGGGCTGGAAAATAACATTAAAAATAGAATTTATAAAATCCAAATCACTAGTGGAAAAAGGGTTACACTTCTGTAAAAATTTTTTTCATGTTAGAAAAAGTACTGATCTCAGCATGAGACCTACCATGTTCTCATCTGGATTCCTTCAGGATCTACACTGCTCTGTAACATAAAGGAACCAGCCTTGCAGGCACTTTCTGACCTTACATTCTGAGCCAGGAGGAGGTATCCACTATGCTGTGGACTTCTGGCCCAAGTGGGCATGTCTGGCCACAAATGTCTTGGTCACTTGGGAGCCTACTCACAGAAAGCTGAGAAGCTGGTGCCCTTCTGGAAAGAAGATATGTTAGTGAGTGAGTGGGGCTCCTCAGGGTGCCCTGTGAAGGAGCTGAGAACCTTCCTCAGGAAGAATTCATACCTCCCCAGTAAAGGAGGAAGCAAATATCCCAATGAGACTTAGTAACAAAACATCAATTGCTGATAGGGGAAGGGAATTTTTTTTAAAAATTAGACTTCGATAAAGTTTTATGCTTATTTGACATCTATTTATCCTCCTTGGTAAAATGTCTTTTCGTGTCATTGGTTTTAGAATGGTTTATTTTTATCATTCATGAGTTTTTTGTTGTTGTTGTTTTTGCTTTTGTTTTGTTTTGCTGTGATTTTGCTGCTGAAATTTGAGAGATTTTATATATTCAAGAGTTTAGTCCTTTGTCAGATATATGGTGGTAAATATTGTCTGCCACTTGATAATTTGTCTTTTGGCCCTCTTCACAGAGTTTTTCTGAAAGTAAAAATTCATAATTCTGATTAGATAAAGTGTATCAACTTTTTCTTGCTTTTTTTCTTTTCTCATTTACAATGAATGATTTATGTGTAGTTATTTTTTAACATATTGCATTGTATTATTTCCTTTTAACTTTTTGGAAATTGTTTAGAGTTTTACGTTTTACATTTAAGTTTGTATTAAAAGTTGAGTTAAATTTTTATAAGGTGGGATTGGATAAAATTTGCAGATGATTTTCCTGTCTAACTTCATGAGAAAGATTAATTTCCTTACTTGTACTCTGTTTGTCTGGTCCTGTAACACTAACTTCATAAAACCAGTGCAGAATTCTTCTCTGAAAAATATATAAAACTGACATTAATTCTTGTAACTATTTGATAAAATCGTATAATTCTACAATAAAACCATTTGGTCCTGGGAAATTTTCTTTGAAGTGTCTTTAAATTACTCATTCAATGCCTTCACTGATTTAAATATTATCCAGGTTTTCTATTTCATCTTGTTTGATATTTTTTAGTAGTTTATGCTTTTTAAGGAATTGGACTATTTTTTTAAGTTGTCAAATTTATGAGTGCAAAGCTCTTTGCAGCATTCACTGATTTATTGTGATAGCTCCTATATCCACTATTTTACTCCTGATATTGGTAAATTGTTTCTCTCTTTTTATCTTTGTCAGTCTTCTTAGAGTTTTATCAATTTTATTGATTTTTTTTTTGAGAACCAACTTGATTTATTGATAGTGTTTTTTAGTATATCACTTTGTATCATTTTCTTAGTGGTCACCTGAGGTATTACAATACACATAATTTATCATGGTCTGTGAGTATTGATGTTTTACAACTTCAGACGAAGTGTAGAAAACTTACTCTCTTCTAAGTTCATTTAATCTCCTCATTTAAACAAATAAAATCATTGTCTTAAGGTTTTCCTCTTTAAACAAGAGCATCACATAACATGGTCTTGTAATTTTGCCTCAACATCAACTGTGATTAAATAAACTCAACGTAAGTGTGGTCTTGTATACATATATTCCCAGTTTCATCCATTTCGTAGTACTTCTTTCTTTTCTGAAGTTACAAGCCATCTTATGTTTGAATTTTTTTTTCATGATGACAGAGTTTTCTTTAGCAGAGGTAGGTTTGCCAGCAATGTTTCTATCTTAATTTTTCTTTATCTGAGAAGTATCTATTTTCTCTTCAATTCAGTAACATTTTTTTTCTGGGTAGGTAATTCATGGTTGACAGTTCCCTTTCTTCAGTACTCAAGAAATCTATTTCTTGGGTTGAAGTATAGTGCTTGCCTAGCATGTGTGAGGCCCCAGGTTCAATCCCCATTATATCCTCCCAAAATGGAAAAAGAAACACTTAAATTCTTCAATTTCCTATCAGCCTTTACCATTGAAGGTAAGAACCCACTGTCACTCAAATTGGACTTCTCCTTTAAGTAATGTATCTTTTCTCTTTATTACTTTCAGCAATTTTTTTCATCATTTTAGAATAAAGCTAATTACAAAGCATCTTTCCCTGGATTTCTTTGGGTTTATTGTTTTGGCCATTCATTCAGCTTTCTGTATCTGTGTATTTTTGTCCTTTGCCAAATTTGAAGTTTTCTGTCATATTTCTCTTAAAAACTTGTTCAGCCTCAGTCTCTTTCTCCTCTTTCTCAATATCCAGTTGTAGGAACGTTAAATCTTTTGTAATTCTCCCACAGGTCCCTGAGGCTCAGTTTATTTCTTATAGTCAGTATGTCTTCTCTGTGTTGTGCAGAGTCTACTGTTGTGTACTCGAGTTCAATGACTTTCAGCTCAGAGTGGAACTGAGAATCAGTGAGCTCATCCAGCATGTTTTGCTTTCTGTTTTTGTTTTTCTTTTTGGAACCAAAGGTTATTATATTTTTTATCTATAGTTTTGATTATTTAATTTTTATAACTTCTATTTTTATTGAGATTTTCTAATTTTTCATTTGTTTCAAGAGAATTTATAATTCTTACTAAAGCATCTTGGTGAGCACCACTTCAAAATTGTTGTAGGATAATCTCTGATTATCTTGGAGTTTGTGTCTGTTGATGATAATGTGTTTCTTGGTATGGTGAGTGGTTTGGGGGTGTATTCTAAAGATTTTGAATATTATACAACTTTGATTTCTATTTAATCTTTTCTGTTTGTTTGTTTTGTAAATAGTTCTCCCAGTAAGATTTTGCATGGAGTCTGGATGGTTATATATTTTTAGCTTCCCACTTGGTCCTGAGAATGAGGAATACAGGAGCAGGGAATGTGAAGCTTAGTGTTGGCTGGTCCTTTCTCATCACTTCAGTGCTGCTTGGTGGGATGGCAGTTCCACTCACAGATAGACATAGCTGACACTATCATGGTAGAATAATCAGAGCATCACCAGTTTCAACTGTGTGTGTAATGAGGATCCCTATTCAATGTCACCAACACTTCTGTAATTGGGTCATGGATACCCATTTCTATTGGTGCAAAATGAAATCCAGGTCCCTGCTCAGTCATGTTGACACCAACCCAAGGGTAGAGGAAAGGTGGTAAAGATCAACTTTCTGTTAGGCCCTGCTGAATCTGCCAAGGCTATGGAGTATGGTTTTTCCATTGGTTTTTGACTGGGGTAAGGTCGATATTGTCAGAAAGGTTTTCCAACAACAGGTCACCCTGTTCTAGACCATTTGCTGGAATAATCAGACTTTTTTTTTCTCCCTCTGCCTGTAGATGGTTCTGGATCTGGGGCTTCTTCAGCATTCTGTCTGGAATATATGGGAGGCAATAGGAAAACCTCAGGAAGTCACTGCTTATCACTCATGTCATGTGGTCCTAAGCAGTCCACTTCCTTTTTCTACCTTCCAGGGATTTATATCTGTGTGTTATATTATGTCTGGGGATTTATAGCTGCAAGGAGGAGACCTTGGAGGAATGGGATGACACCATTTTGACATCAATCCACAAGAAGTTATCTTCAAGTGCACATTTTTAGTCTTAAGTGACTGTATGCTCCATGCAGCTCATGGATTAGGGGATTGCTATTTTACTAACACTCTGCCAAAGGTCAGGATATAAACAGTACTGTCTTGGGATAACCTCATGAATGGATCACATAAAGAAAAGAGAAAAGATGTATTTTCAACCCGTCTTTGCTTATGAGCTCCAAGGGGATTGCTATGGTTTAGTATGAGGTATCCCCCCAAAAGTTCATGTGCAAGACAATGAAATAAAGTGTTTATTTGTAAAATGATTAAATCATGAGCATTTAACCTAATCAGAAGGTTAATTCACTGAAATGAGTTAGCTGCAGATAGGGTGCAACTGGAGGAAATAGGTCCCTGGAGTGTGCCTTTGGAATTTACTTTTTGTCCCTGGTGGATGGAATGCTCTGTTTTCTGGCTACCATGTCCTGAGCTGCTCTATTCTGCCATACCTTTCTGCCAAGAGGTTCTGTCTCACCCCAAGCCCAGAGCTATGGAGTCAGCCAACCATGAACTGAACCTCTGAAAGTAGGAACCAAAATGAACTTTTCCTCCTCTAAATTGTTCTTGTCATATCTTTTGGTCACAGCAACTAAAAATCTAACTAAAACAAGGATTCTCTGGTTCTTGGTACCTCTGATCAGAACAGTCTATGTTATAGGGACCCTTTTTGTAGGTTGTCAGCATTGGCTCCTAACACTGTAAAGTAAGGGCTAATAAGGGGAAAAGCCCTCAGGCAATGGATTTCCCAGTAAAATCAGAGGTTTCGGGAACATGAATCACTCTTGGAACATCAGGACATACCTACAAGAGAAGTTGTTGAAGCCTGGAGGGCCTGTGTCAATTATGACTACTTATTCTCAAAGGTTGTTAAGGACTAGAGAAGCTTATGTCACATAATATTTCTAAAGTTATTGTATTTTAAACCCTGAACTTACTATGTTAAATGCAATACGTATGTCATCAATCTTTGCACAATTCAGCAGATGTGGCACAGATCCAGTTTCTCAGCTATCACACAGTCATTGGTTGAGTTTAACTTTCTGCCTACTGTCTCCAAGTGCCTTTTTTGAATTATTAGTGAAACATTATGCAGTGAAATGTTGAAAAGTGAGCATGAAAAGATCCTTATGCAGACTATGAAAGATACCTTCACTTATCAGGTTCCATAATTCTTGAATGTCAGGCTGTTGCTTTGCAGTATAGTGTGGTGGCATAACATATTCCAGGGAAGATTTATATATCCCACTTAGAATATCATATTCTCCAATTCCATTTCTAAACATATCCCCCACTACTTTCTCTGATCCTTTTTAGTCCATATCTTTATAGTCCTCAACGAGACTTATCAGTATGACAGATTATGTTGTTGTTGTTTTTCTTGTTGTTAACGAAGATCACAGTATTTCCCATACCATGTTTTCCAGAATCTTTCTACTCTGCTCCCAGAAGTGAAGACTATTTTATTGCCCTTGATTCTCAGCAGTTTTTATAAATGCCTGTTGAATAGAGTAGGTAGAAGTGACAGCATGTTTTCTGGGACTAGTCATAAAATGTGGTAGGGTTCCACTTGAGCCTCTCTCAGGCTATACACTCTTGGATCTCAGAAGCTGCATGGTTCTTAGAGATTATGTGGAGAAGTCACGTTTAGGATTTCTAGCTACCAGCTTGGGCTAAAGTCTTTGCCTACAGTCAGAATTGATCACCAGGGAAGTAAGTACCTTATGATTATTCCATACCCTTGGCTTTTAGTCTTTCAACTGAGAACCCAGGTATCATGAAGCAAAGCTAAATCCTTGACAAAATGTTTTGTCTGAAGTTTTGATCCAGAAAACCTATGGACATAATGAGTGGTTCCTCTATCACTAAATTTGGGGGGAATTTGTTAGGTATCCATGGAAACTCTATCATTTTCTCATATACTCTGAAAAGTGGGGCACCATCATATAAAATATGGTTCAAAGGAAATTAGTAGATTTTAGCTTAAACAGTTTTCAGTGGTAAAATAATTTTGAGAAACACTGGGAATAGCAAGCAACATGAATATCCATGAGGAAGATAAGCTTCCAAGTATACTTTAAAGTTTCCCAAGCATTTTAGACTATAGGAATTTTCCTCCACATTTGATCTTAATACTTCTATAAATATACTTTGGGAAACTCTTTTGAGGCCATCTGCAGTCCTGCCTCCCTCACTGCTTCCCAGGAGGAGGAAATTCTGGCCAAGAGTGAAATGTAGGCCTCAGACATAGCTGGGAGTGAATCTTTGTGTGAGAGAATTTATTAGACTGTAAATTGACATCAGGTCATGTTTGTTCTTGCTCTGTACTTGACTATTCTCTCTTACTTCTTTCCATGTTCCCCTTTCTAGTGTCCTCCTTGGAATTTTCCCTGCCCTCTTATTCCAAGCAATAACTGCAGAAGGGAGGGGTGGTTCAGGAAGAGACTTAGAGAAAATGTTAAAAGGAGTTTGTGGAAAGGGATGGGATCCCAAATTTCATACCTATTCACCCCAGTTAACCTCCAGAAAGAACAAAGAATCAACTATGATCCAAAACTATTAAATGAATACCATAAATAAATAATTTAGAAATTTCAAATTAGACACTCTTTAGAGTAGTGTGAAAAAATCTCCCACTGTCCTTCTTCCTACCCAGAACCTGGGAATCATTCCTCCTGATAAGTGGTAAATATTAGAGAAAACCATCCAGGCAAGAGGACTTGGGGAAATGGAGCAAACCATGTGTGTTTCTCGTCCCTATGTAAAATAGTTGCCCTAGTTGAGGATTTCTGATTTCCCACTCTGATGCACAACCTGGAAATACAGAAATTATACTATCTTCTCTCTTTATCTACAATCCATTTTCTTTTTCACAGACATTTCCCGTACCTCTTCACCTCTCCTAAAGAATTTTCTTATTTTCTGGTTTTTATAGAATGTATTTTGATTCATTGTACGCAAATGGGGTACAATTTTTTGTTTCTATGGTTGTACACAATGTAGATTTACACCATTCGTGTAATCATACATTATTTTTGAGGTGTATCTAGCTCAAAAGATATTTCTACTAAATATTTTCTCTTAATTACCGTAGGACCTTCTTGTCTGAGGGAATATGTCCTAAGGTTCACTGTGGGTACCTGAATTCTCAGATAGTACCAAACCCTACATATACTTTTTTTTAGTATGATAGACAAGATAACTCCTAAATAACTAACAGGTGGGCATGTAAAAAAGTCAGAGCCAGCTGGTTGAATTTTGGGGAGACACGTGACCCAGTATCTCTGTTGTCCAATACGAGGCCATCCTAGATCAACCAGAGCACAACTGACACACAGACTGGTGGCAGATGCACGAGGGAGCCCCACTGTGGTCATCCAAACCTGCCCCAACTCTCAAAAGCATCCCACTCACCCTTGGATCCAGAGTCAGTAATAAATGTTTATTGTTTTAAGCCACAAAGTTTTTAGGTGTTTTCTCAAGCAGCAAAAGTTAATGGCTGCAAGGAGATAGAAATATAAAGTCTGATAAGGGCAGTATTAGACAAAAGCCCAGAATACTTGGGTAGCACAAAGGAGACTGTGCTGATCCTATCAATGCTGTGGGGTTTATTCATGACTTCCAGGTGGTAATTCCTAAAGAAAAAATCAGGAAATAGGAAGGTGGTAAGAATCTCAAAAGAAGGGGTTAAAACATATGGGTAAGCAAGAAAAACCAGATGTGTGGAAAATGCAAGTAACAAGGAACTTAAACTATGAAGAGTTGTCAGTCAATCAGGTTGCAAAGGGAACTGGCCTTGCTATGAAGCTTTCACTTCTAGTTCAGTGGCCCTCAAGGCCACTGGGCACTCCACGTGATGAGAATATGCTGCTTGCTCTCTGTTGATAGCTGTTTGCTGTCCTGACTTTTCTGACTTTCTGTAGTATTCCTTGTCCTTGTCTTTCACCAGCATCCACTCAATCTATTTAAATATGTAAATATGGTCATCCCTCCATATGCATGGGTCTCATATCCTCAAATTCAACCAACTTCAAATTGAAAATGTTTTTCTTAAAACTTGCATCTGTATTGAACAGGTTCAGAATTTTCTCATCACAGTATAGCAACTCTTTACTATGCATTTACATTGTATTAGGTATTGTAAACAATCCACAGATTATTTAATGTATAAAGAAGAATGTGCGTAGGCTACATGTTAACACTATGCCATTTTATGTAAAATTTGATCTTTCCAAGATTTCGGTGTCCATTGTGGTCCTGAAACCAATGCCCTATGGATAAAGGGGATAATTACACTTGTAAATATGTGAGTCAGGAGACAACTTTCTCGTCCAAAGACTCCAAATTTGTTTGCATCTCAGTAGCATCACTCTTATAACAATATCAGTTATGAAAAGGCTAACTAACTTAAATAAATAATTGTTCACCAAATTATGTCAGACAGTGTGGTCTATGCTTTGAATTCACACAAGTGGGATAAATTAGACAAGGAAACTAACCTCTGAGTCCTTTTAGGTACATCTGAGTAAGGCTAAGTGACAAGACCAGCCATGAGTAGCCACACATGCTGGGGATAGGAAGCTGTAACTAAAGAGACACCTATAGCAAGAGCTTTGCATCCACAGGTCTGGACTTAGATCCTGGGTCAGTCATTGGCTTGCACTTGGATACCCTAAAATCCTGGTTAACTTCAATTTCTCACTTCTTAGAGTGTTGGTTTCTACAGCTATGAAATCAGAATACTGTTAACTTATATTTTAGATATTTTTTCTTATGAATAAATGAGAGAATACATGTGTTAGTCAGGTTTTTCTTATTATGACCAAAACACCTAACAAAAACAGCTTGGTTCACAGTTGCAGAAGTTTGGTCCATGGTCAGCCAAGTACATTGCTCTGGGTCCAGGATAAAGTGGAACATTAATGCATTAGAGCATAGCAATGGAACACTTCTCACCTCATGGAAGCCAGGAAGCAGAAAGAACAAGAGAAAGGGACTGAAGAGAAGGTGAAACTGAGGGCATGCCACCAGTGACCCGCCTCCTCCAGTCACATCTCACCTGCCTACAATCACCAACCAATTTGGATGGGCTAATTAGGTTACAGCTCTCATAATTCAATTCTTTCACCTCTGAATATTCCTGCATTTACAAAGGAACTTCTGTGAACACCTTAATCTAAACCATAACAACAAAAGTTCAGGATTTGGCACAAGGTTGAGTCAGAGCTGGTTTATTTCAGTCTAGTTTGGGGCTCTTTATTAGAATGAAGATATAATACTAATGGAACATCCCATTTCAGGGGACAATATCAGGAAATGGAAAACCAAGACAGGATTCTCTCCTACTTGGGTTGGAGAGGTAGATGGGGGTAGTTTGCAAGTCGACAACCAGAGCAAAATGGGATTAAGTGGGAACAACTAGAAGAGGCCACAAACCAAGGTGGGTATAAGTGAATACATGTACAGTGATGTATGCTGAGGAAAGCTATGATATTTTATAACAATAAGAAGAGGGTGGAAGAGGTTGGTGCTGTATACTGTATGCTGCGAAGAATTAGGTTGTTCTGTCCAGGAGAAAATTATGCAATGACACAAACATTGTTTTGCCCTATCCAGTATGATAGCCACCAGTCAATCATTATGTGATAAGTGCTATTTTAAATTTTATTTAAATTTAATTAATTTTAATGATCACTTGTGATTAGTAGCACTGCATTGGATAGCACAATTCCAGAGTTTAATCTTCCTGATTTTGAATACTGTCCATCTCACTTAGTAGCTAAGTGGGACTTTAAGAAATTGCTCAACTTTACTGAACCTTGATTTCCACATCTGTAACATAATTTTAAAATATTTTCAAAGTTACTGGAAGCTAAAATGTGATAAATGGATTTAGTGGTTGATATACAGTAAGGATTTAAGAAATGTGAGTTATTTGTTACTTTATCATTTTAAATATTTCCACTTTTGCAAATTCATTGACTATGTCATTGGTTCCCAAGAAAACAAATGAGTCAGATGAAAGAGGCTTTATTGTATTAATTCTGTCATGGGTGCAGTGCAGAAAGTGTTAAGTGACACATGTGAAGGACAGAGGTACATGCTCATCAAATAGTACTCAAATGCTTTTTTTTTTTTTTTCTTTTTTTTTTTTGGTGCTCAGGATCTTTGTGATGCTGTGTTAAATAAAATCAGACAAATAAGAAGCACATGCAATGCAGACCTGTTCCCAAGGTATGTAGTGTTCAGCAGCAAGGAAAAACTGACACAAGGAAACAAAAGAGGAAATTAATGCTTTGTCAAATTGTGTGGTTCTTAAAATAATGTAGTAATGGTTCAACATCTACATAATTTGGGGACCTTGGAAAGGAATCAACCACTCAGCAGGAACTTGCCCAGATCCTTAACATTTAACAACTTATTAAATGCTCACACCAACATTTTTTCAGTGCTACTATCATCTATGGTCTACTGATAAGCAAATCAAGAATTTGATGAATATAATAATTTGGCCTAGGACATTGTCAGGCCTGAGATTTTATTTTGCCTAATTTATAAATTGGCCTATTACCGTGTCGGGGATGCTGGCAGCACAAGACTCCTGAGACAGAGACCAAGACCTTTGTTATTCACAGTACAGCAAGCAGCACAATTAGCATTGTTTGTCCTTATCTACATGTACCAGCCTGGCAAAGTGGACCCTGAGCATACAATGAGTTTTTATCATAGTCGAAGAACACTGGACTTAGGAAATCTACCATTGTGTAGCAAGCAGTAAGAAAACCTGATCTGTCTTTACCAAGACATTATCTCATTGCTCAGGGTTGCTTATTAAAACATAACCAAGAGATGTCCCTGTTAAAGAACAGAAGGGGCTTTACATTTGGGTCCTACCTGGCAAGAAAGTGCAAAGACACTTGCAACATGAAGTTGGTCACCTTTCCCAATAGTCCCAAGATAAGAAGTGATGAAGGTTTGTAGACTTTACATTCTAATATGTTCCATTATGATGTGGTGTCTATGAGACATAGTCAAGTTCAGTGACTCTGTTCTCTGATCCCATTGGAGTGCTTTGACTTTGTCATGTGCCAGTGAAATTTACATTGTCATGTTTAATTAAAAGGGGTCTATATTCCTTGCTGAGCGTTTAAGCAATCTATTTATATTATGTCTAGTATTCATAAAAATATTTCTTACTTTACATAAGATACAGAAGAAATAATTTAAGGGTCTTGCCCAAGGACAGACAGAAGCTTTGATTCCAGGGAAACAAATTTCAATGTATTTTCCTCTCTCTAGTTTTTGTCTTTTTTTCTTTGCACTGCAGCTCTCACACAGGAGAATGTGGTTCTTTACACTCATCAGTGTTGACAAGTCAAACTTCCTGACATGGGTCCACTTCCCTATCTTGTCCAACATTGAGCCTAATGATACCAAGCCCAGAAACAATCAATGGCTCTCAGCTTTCTTTTTTCATCTTTTGTAGATGCTGGATCAGGTACATGACAGACCAGCAATTAAGAAACGAAAAAGTCTGTTCAAAAGAAAGAAAGAAAATAAATCATTCTGGGTGAAAGTCAGCTAAAATTGAGCAATTTTTACAGCATTTAGAAGATTCTTCATTCCTGTTAAACAGAGAATAAATGATCAAACAGGTGATGGATTTCTTGGAAGGAAATGTCATTATAAGGTTCTAAAAATAGGAAAAAATATTATTGTGTGTCATAAAGTACAAAAGGATATCTTTCTTAGTCTTTAATCCCTTAAAATAGGATGTTCTGATGCCTTCTACTGGAGCTTCCCAAAACATTTTAATAATTCTGTGTAGAACTTTTCTACTTCCTCTTTCTACATGAAAAATGAATTGGAAACCAAGTAGGCTTATTAGTCATAGAAGAACACAGAGGCGGATCCTGGCTGTATCCTTGTCAGCACCTGGACATAGCATAGTACACCCATAGTTTATGGCATTGTTTTATTTCAAGCATCTCTTTGCAAATAATGCAAAAGGCAAATGACTCTGTAAAGGACTGTTGCCACTGTGGAAGTCCAGAACACTAATTAAAAGAACACTGTAACATAATTTTCTATGGAAATTATGGAATTTTGGAATGATGAGAGATGTTAGGAATTCTCAAAAACCTCTCCTAAATCATATTTCAACAGTAAATTAGTATTTTAGACCTCACCCTGATTGAGGGAGAACATTTTCCTATATTTTACTTATATTCTCTTGTAATCCTAATTAGTAAGTTTTATATAATGTATTGTTTTGTCTCACATTCTCAAAAGGAGTGAAGAGAAAATTATGATATTACTTGATTGCATATTACGAGCCAAAAGCTGGAAGTTCACTGAGTCTAATTATCAGAATATTAGCAACTGAGTATTGCTGTCCTCATTTTGGATAAGGTTTTTTAGGTCCAGATAGTTATCATGCTTGTTCAAGGTCACACAGTTGGACGGTGGAGCGACTGGGACCCAACCCCAGGGCTATCTGTGTCCAGACTTGGTATACTGATGATTCCATACTGCCATTTCACTGTCTGCAGATAAAGCTCACTCATCTGCCACAATGCCACACACTAAAGCAGTAATCTGGGCTAAAATTTTCACTCCATAACACTGTCCATTTTATGTTTTAACTTCTTTATTTCATTTCCCATGGTTATCATGGTAGAAATTTTGTCCCAGATAGGTCAAATCCAGGATTCAGACTCATGTTCTGTCAGAGGATCCAGGCACCTGTAGCCTTCCCACATCATATTGCACAATATAAACAGGTCTTGAGGTGAGGTGACAGGAACTCATAAGCACCTGAGTGACAGGTGAAACACTGGAGGGAACTTCACAGCCTTTGTCTCCTGAATTCAAACCTAGTCACAGGACTTAATTTTGAAGAGGGAAGATCAGCAGTAAAACCCAACAAAGCCTTTTTCATGAAGAAATATTTGAGGCATAGAATTCATACAGAGTTTATCCAGGGCCTGGATGATGAAATGTGATACAGAAGGACAGAAAAGAGCAGCTTCCCAACTCACTGGGAATACAATAGGGCCTGGTAATCAGGCAGTTAGCCAGGATGGCTCCACATAACACCTGGACAAAAGGATTCCCCCTGCGTGGGAAAACAACTGTCGCTCTGTGGAGAGTCTGCAGACTTGATGGGGTACCAAATGAAAGGACCACAGGAATGTGAGTCATGTCTCAGGCTGCTTAGACAAACCAGAGGGTCCGAAGATGGAGTTGGGTCATTATTACTCAGTTGGAGGACACAAGTCAGGAATTTCCAAAAATCAATATAATTTTAACCTTTACTCCCTCAAACCAGGGAAACTCAGTCTATGCAACTAAAGACACACGACGTGACTTTAAATAGGAGCATATTTTAATAATTTAACCTAGAAAAGGCTAATGTAGACTGCTTGATAAAACTCCTCTAAGGAGCTACATGAATTATAAGCTCAGGGAAAATGCCCTGGAAGTTGGAATGTGGGAACAGTATTCTAACAGAGACCACCGTCCTCCACACTTGCTCTTATCCACAGATAGAGTGTAGGAAGAGGGATTCTGAGCTCATGGACACAAACATTTCACTAAATGTTATGGCATCCCATGGCAGCTGATGGGTTCATGAAAGGAATGAACACAACAGCAACTTGTGCCAAAGTTTGTGAGAGTAAAAGACAGACAGAGGCCACCATTTATCCAAGAATTAGGCAGACATTCAAGGAAGATGTGACTTCTGAGATTTTTCTTCAGGACATGTCAGAGATAGTGGAGCAGAGCAGAGAGGAGAGTGAGAAACCTTGCATCTTACACACTCCTTGTGGGCAAAGCCTGTCAATACCAACACAAATAGTTTCAGTTGTAACCTCAAAATCAAGTCACTATAAAAATAAAGATAGATAGTATCTGAGTCTGTTTTCTATTGTTATAACTGAATACCACAGGCTTGATAATTTATAAAGAATAGAAGTTGATTTTGTTCAGCATTCTAGAGTCCAGTAGTCCCAGAACCTGGCCAACTGCATCTGGTGAGGGCCTTCTTGCTGCATCATAACATGGCAGCAGGCATCACCTGGTAAGACAGAGCAAATGCACTAGATCTCATTTCTCTTACTTTTTTATAAAGCCAATAATGTCATTATGAGTGCTCCACCCTCATGACCTCAACGGTAATAAAAGTCTCTAAATACTGTTAACATGAATCCAGGGATTGAGTTTCCAACATGTGAACTGTGGGGAGACACACTCAAACCACTGTAAATAGGAATTAACTCACCTGTTCATCCTGCATTCACTGGTCATCCACTAAACACCTGACACGGTGCAGACAGTGGCTGCTGTGGGAATGAGTTGGAATAGCCCCCATCTTCAATACACTCACTTTAAGACATTGGAACAACTCAGCCATGTCAGTAAATGGGAGTGTGACTCATGCTATATTCAGTGGTGACTGTCAACAAGGAATCCATACAGACCTATTCATTTCCTCTGTGTGCATCATGGAAGCAAGTTCTATGGGATATATTAAAGGAATAGAAGATATGGGGCCTTCCCTCTAAGGAATTACTGTCTACTTGGGTAGATGAAGGGGAAACATGTGGATTAAGTGCCAAATGAGCACGGTACTTCCTCCTTCACTAAAATGGCAGCTCCAGCAATGCCTTTAGAGGCATAGAGACTTCCACTTCAAACTTACCACTTAAAAAGAATAAAAGTCTTCAATTCACTAAATATTCTTCTAGACATACTTTCGGGATCTAGCAACTGCTACCCATGGGGATACAGGAGAAAAGAAAGTTGGAAGGGTTAGAAATTCCTGGTTAGGGGTGAAAAAACAAGCTGAAGGGTAGAAAAAAGTTATCATGAAAAGCACACTTTAACTGAAGAAATTTTCCAAATGTTGCCAAGGTAGGTGAACTCTAATGTAGAACTCACAAACCAAACATACATCACATTCCTCTATTCTTTCTTTCTTTGGCCACTCATACTGTACATGCTAAAAAATTTTCAACTTAAATCAAAGGACTTTCCATCAGAAAATGTGTCAGATTTTCTATTGAAAGTTATTAGATTAAAAAAAGACCAAATTCATTCTCCAGACAAATTTCCTGGAACAAATTTATTCCATAAAGCAAAGGTACCTTGCCAAGTAAAAATAATTGGCCCATTTATCTGTGATGAGCCTCATTTAAGGGACCAGTATAAAATAATTCAGGGCACTTATATTCTTATAGAAACATACCATCATTGGTAGGAAATTCTGGCTTCTCTTTGCTTAGCTCCTTAAGGACAAGAAGAGAATCTTTTTTCAGTTTTGTCCCCAGAACCTAAGTCAGTGTTGGGAATATACTTGTTGAATGAATGAATAAATGGTAGGAGTTGGGAGCAGCTTCTGCTTGAAGTCCATTAAGAGCAAAGTCACAAGCAGATTTATCTGCCCTTTCCCATCTTGGTGGGAGGAAGGCTTAGGTGTTCTCTATTTTCTTAGATCATAAACTTACCTTACAATTCTAAAATTAAAAGCCTGTGAAAATCCCAGCAAGACACCTACCTGTTGGCATGAGAAAGTTTTCCCATGCTTTGAGGTGTACTTTCTCTGCACTAAGGACCTGTGATGGCAAATGTTTTCAGAAAGGTAAAGATGGGGCACATTTCTTGACCCATGATCTCTTCCAGGTGAACTCAAGAAATGAGACAAAGATGGAAGGACAAAGTATCAAAGGAGTTTGCTATACAGTTGCTGCATATATACATATATATCTATATCTATCTATCTATATATCTATATATCTATCTATCTATATATATATATATATATATACACACACACACATATGTATACATACACACATGCACACACACGCACACACATAAATGTACTGGGCATCAAAATGCACTGGGTGTGAGCCAAAGGAATAGAGAGAGGAAGGAGGACCCTGCTCACCTGGATCTCTGGGGAGGCCACTGCAATGTTGGCTTCTGACACACACAGAAGATCCCAGAATCTGGGATTGAAGAAACTGCAATCATTCCCCCCTCTTTGGTTATTGCAGACAAGTTCAATAATGCAGAATTAGAACCAGGTTTTGTGAACTTAAGATTCATACTGTTTTGACAATCCATCTTCAAATACAAAGAATACAAATACAAAATTAAATACTATTACTGTAGATTTGGACAGCCTGAATTCCTTTTCATTTTTTTTTTTTCTTGAGAAATGCTTACATAGAAATATTCCCTAATAGCAACCTGGTTTCTTTTTCATGCCTGGAACTCACTAGAACTCCCAGTGGTCATATGAGTTAGCAAAAATGAAGACACCTAAACACTTAAGCTTCCCGATGAATTTCTTTGCAGTAATCTCTTAAATAGTTGATATTTTAAATGTAAAACAAGTAACCATAATTTTAACAACATTAGTTTTTGTAAGAATTATATGAAAGAACATATGTGCGATTTTTGTTTGCTTAAGAAAAATACACCATTGCTGCCTATAGGTGCTATGCTTTTGAACTAAGTTTTGCAAAATAACTGAAATGTTATTAATCCTTTTTCATTTTGCCCCTAGTAACTATCATTCTGTTTTCTGTTTCTACTCTCTACTTCTTCTTTAAAGGATGATGCTCTATTGTATGATGTTGAGCATTCATAATCTGAAAATCTGAAATCTGAGACGTCCCAAAATTCAAAGTTTTTTGAATGCCAACATAATGCTACAAGTGAAAAATTTTACACCTGACCTCATGTGATGGGTCATAGTCAAAAAGAGGTTCACTAAAAATATAAAAAATTACCTTCAGGTTATGCATATAAGGTATATATGAAACAAAAGTATTTGCCTTTAGACTTAGATCCCATCCCAAGATATCTCATTATATATATGCAAATAGTCTAAAATCTGAAAAGGAACTGAAATATAAAGTACAGTTGTCTAAGACATTTTGGATAAAGGGCATTCAGCCTGTATGTATGAACTGTTGGAACCAGTATGTAGCATAGGGGAAACTCTTAATAAAATGTTGGTTGTTGTCATTATTATTATTACTTCAGACAAGGCATTTAAAAACAAATTTATTTTCCCTTCATTATTTATTCACCATGGCGACGATGACTTCTCCTATTCTTCTAAACCATAAATGGGAAAGTCATCTCCCACTCCTCTCTCTATATATTCATTAAGCAAAATTGATTTTACTTCCTATTTCTTGTTTCAGCCTCCTCATCATTCCTCTACTATTGTCTTAGGCTCTGTTTAAGTTCTTACCATCTCTCTTCTGAAATACTGCAGTAGATTTTTAATGAGTTGTTTTTCCTTTCTTTCTCTCTCTTTTTAAATTATCCTCTACACCAAAAGCTCAGTGACAGAAAAAAGAAAAAAAAAAAAGATAATGGTAATATTAACTGAGTGCTTTTAGACCTTATTCCATTTAATCCTCACAAAAAACTGATGAAGCAGATACATTTATTCCATTGTTTTATAAAACTTGGGCTTTGGGAGACTAAGGAGCTTATCTAAATCACAGGACTAGGACTCAACATTTCTGGGATGCCAATGCTGCTTTTTGACATCGTGGCCTGCACTTCCAACCCCTGCTTACTGTGGGCCCTCCCTGTGCCTCACAGTTCCTGACTTCCTTCAAATGAACTGTGATTGCACAAGTCATATCATTGCCCTTCATCAGCTTATCCTGGAAACTGCCATAGTTTTGTATCTTAATCATAGTTTAATTATCCACACTTTGAATTTTATTCTTCAGCAAGACCATACTGCTTATAGTTCCCAAACACTTCATGGTGCTTTATTCTTCCATACGCTTGCAAAAGTTCTGTCCTATTCCTTTGTTCTTTTTGGTTCAAGAATATATAATAATAATAATAATAATAATAATAATAATAATAATGATAATAATAATAGTTAAATCCTGTCATTTGCAGCAACATGGATAGAACTAGAGGATATTATGTTATGTGAATAAGTCAGGCACAGAAAAACAAATACTGAGGTACTCAGATGTAGAAGACACAAGAGTTTATTTCAAAGAAGTTGAAAGTATCAGAGAAATTATCAGAGACTCTGAAGAATAGGGAGAAGGAATGGATAAGAGAGGATGATTACTGGTTACAAAAATACAGTTAGCAGGGAGGAATAAGTTCTATGTGTGTTCTATGGCACAATAGGGCAACTATAGTTAGCAATGATTTCTTTTGTATTTTAGAAGAGCTAGAATGAAAAACTTTGTACTCAACATAAGGAAATGATAAATGAGGTTTTTAGAGACATTAATTTCTCTGACTTGATCATTATACATTGTATATATTGAGAGATATTACATTGTACCCATAAATATGTACAATTATTGTTTGTCAATTAAAAGTGACAAAATCAAACATCTTATTGTATGAATTGTTCTGGATAGCTTTATCTTTTCAAAAATTTTAATGTATTCTATATATTGTACCGTCCACACACACAGGTATGGAAAGAACTGACATAGAGAAGAGAATGTGGTAAAGAAGGCTGTGGTGGAGTATATGCTGACTGGGAAAAAATTAGTGTAAGTCAGAAACATAAACTTTATCCTTCAAACTAATAAAGGAGGAAGTCAAGAAATCAATGGCATGCAGTATAACGGTATAATTATAGAAGTGTCTTGGAAAATAAATTTATGAAATAATTTGATACATTTTATTATTTTCAGTCATTAGCACTTTAGCTTAGATGTGCTAGTACAAAAAGTATGTCTGACACTGGACACTGGAAATCATGGCCTTCTAAGAATGGAGCTTTGGACTATGTAAGTTTTGATGAGGAGGTAAGAAATAGTAAGAGAATAAAGATGGACAACGTGGGCTTGTGGGAATTCTATTCAGAACTTCCTGGCTGCTGGAGGGCACTCAGTATGAAAATGGCAGGTGCCTTTTGGAAGGAAAGGAGGGTAAGACAGCACAGACAAACAGTATGGTCTACAGAATAGAAGGAATCATGGATATACCACACCTCTTGCTTACCAACTGACTAGCTTGAGCAAGTTGTTTATTCTTCTAAGCATTCAAGCATCGATTTTCTTATCTATAAAGTAGATATATAATAATGCCAACTTTCAAGTTAGTCTATCAACCTATCTATCATCCACCTTCTATCTATCCTAATCAGGATACACTAAGATAATGCCCAGTCCTGGAAGATTGAGAGACAAATCTTCCAATGATTCTTCTCATGCTCTGTATTGATTTGCAAGGTAAAAAGAGGCAATGGTGACAAAAGTGTACATGTTTCTGATGACCCAGATGTGACCACATGTAGATATACATAGAGCCTCTGCTTCCTTTAACTGACCTTTCCAATTTCTTAAAAGAAATTGTCCGTATAGAATTCATGACTTCACTCTTCCCTTCCCAAACAACGGTATTTGTTTCCTCTGATTCAGTTGAGTCTGGGAGAACATTTTATTTTTAATTTTAAATTGATACATAAAACCTAAAAACCTAAAAATTGTACTTAAGAATGAGGAACCATGTAACCATGTGATCTTTCTATATCGTGTAATGTTTAAATCAGATCACACATATTGGTCTCTTCAATCACTATTCTTTTTTCATGGTGACAACATTCGATTATCTTTCTTCTAGTTTTTTGAGGTGTACAGTACGTAATTGTTATCTGCAGTAGCTGAGCAATAGCAGTGAGAACTTCTGCATCCTGATTGTAATTTAGTACCCACCGATCACTCCCTCCTCTTCCATTCTGTCCCCTGATCTCCCATCCTCTGGGAACCACTGTTTTATGCTCAACTTCTTTGAGATCAATTTCTTTATATTTTACATCTGAGAGAGATCTTGTGGTACTTCTCATTTTGGAAAAAAAAATTAGAAGGCAAACATCCATTTCAGAAGTATGACTCTCACATCACCTCTGTATTCTTCATCATACATCTTGAATGAATTTTAATGGACATTTTTAAAGGATATCAAAGAGAATCTAGTCAAAAAGTGGAGCAAATGTCTTTTTAAAAATCCTTCTGAGGTCACGAGAATTGCCCCATTCCTCTCATTGGACCCTGGAGTCCCAAGGAACACACACCTGATTCTCAGCATTCACTCATATTCATATGTAATGGTCACCAAAATGGCATTTCTCTTTAGGTTCTGCAGAATCAGTTTTAACAAATTTTCCCCCAAGGAACATATGACAACTTTTCAGCTCTGGATGTAAAATGGACCACAGAAACCACCAGCAGACAGGGGACACCACCAGTAAACATCCAAGGACCCAGAGCCTTTGTCTGTTTTGCTAAGTGCCCGTGACAAATGCCAAATTAACTTCTGTCCAAGTGTTGAAGCAAGTGTGAAATGTATTTGAATTGAAATATCTGACACACGATGTAGAAGTTCCTATTGGGGAGCTTTCTCTTCTTTTCAAAGACTTAAAATCCAAGAAACAGTTTACTTACAAAGGAAAGCTGGGCCTAACAGAAAAGTTTGGTGAACTGTATACACTTCCAGCCTCTTAAGAAACAACCCAGAAAAGGAATTCAAACTCTGCAAAAGGAGATACAGGTTTTATTTGACTTACTGTAGTTTCGGATTTTTTTGCATTTTCAGTTTCTGTTTTTTATTTTTTGCTGTGAAGGTAAATTGCTCTTTGAAAGTATTAGAAGTGGCCTTCTGACAGCCAGATGGGACTGTGGAAAAATTTCCATTTTAGTCAAACTGGCTTCACACACTATGCAATTTTCTTTATCCCCAGTTTAAATTCAAGGCTCCCATAGTGATATCACACTCAATCAAAGCCGACAGGTTATTTCTATTAAAGTTTGGGGTTGAATGGAGACTAACTAGAATGGTGCTTCTATTGCTAATAATTCTTTCCAGTGGCAGAATGCACTACCTTGGATGGAATTAAGAAGATAAAATTGCAAATGCTGTTGAAATTGAAGAACAGCTTGTTAGGGTAATTTGGCACATTTAAATAAAATCACTGTTTATTTTGATGACCTCCCAAATTAGAGAGATTCCTAATCCCATTGCTCCTGCTCACCAGCACCTGACTGACCAGGGATCTTAATTACTGCTTTCTCAAGAGAAAGGATCCTCCAGACATCAGACTGTGAAGAAAGCAGTGGTAGCGGTGCTGGCCTGCCACTTTCCAGCTATTGTGCAGAACAAAAATCTATTTTATTGGATAATCTCTGGAGGGAGGGAAAAATACACAGTTCTGCTTTCTGCAGACTTCAATTACCTTTTCAAGCCTGTTCTGTTTGGTGCAAGTGTAATAAAGCTAATTCTCGACAAACATGCTGGATTCCATCAAAGCCAAGCCTGCTGCTAGATGGTTGTTATGAATTCAGGGGAAGATAAAATAATAATTAATCATGGCACATATGTGTGTGACTGTGGCTATTCCTTTTGGAAAAGAGACAAAACTTTAAATGTTAGGATATTTTTAAACAATATTTTATTTGTCAGAGTCACAAAAGTTGCTTTTGGAGAGGGCTAAACTGAAAAAGCAAATTAAAATGTTGCTGCCAATATAAGAAAAATAGAACCATCATTCTTGCACGTGTTCATCAATATTTAGGAAGTATCTTTAGGTACATAACATCTATAGGTTAAGCACTGTGCACAATATTAATTTGGGGAGATAAAAGAATTGAATTTGGACCTCTCTTGGGACATACAACTTCCACCATTCAGATATAAAAAATGATGCTTTACCTATTTAATTGTATGAAGTGAAACATTTGTAACCTTGCTCAGGTAGTTTCTCTATCAATAAAAGTAGGGGTTATACAGACTGACCCCAAATTGTAAGAATCTCCATATGTTACATTTATAGATTTGTGGCAGGAAAAATATCTATGAATAGCTCAAAGAAAGGCTTAAGAGAGATTTCATGAAAATGGTGTGTTTGTGCATGCATGCAGGGGTGGGGGTGGCAGGAGGGTCCAAGTGGAGGCAGTAGCAAAGAGTTTAAGCAATATGTGGGGAAGAAATAAGTCTGACACATGAAAGTGGGTGTGAAAAATCCAATAATATTCTATCACAGTCCCCTCTGTGCCTGGTGGTGGTCCCCATCTGTCTTCCACATCTGAGATCTTCTGTATTCCCAGACTGCAAGAAGGGCACCTTTTTCCCCCAGAAGCGTAGATGACTTAGGTTCCCCCAAAGCCAAAGATTCTAAGGGACAAGGTCATTCACTCCATTTTAAAAATAAGATAAGTACACATGAGAGAGACTGAAATTGATGTTTCTCAGAAGAATTTGTTTTCTCTGTGCTCCTGGAGCATGGAGTATGTACTCACCTATTTTACAGGGGACAATGCACACACCATTGACCTGGTAGTGCTATGGAGAACAGAAATTAAACAAATTAGCATGCAGAGAAATGCTAAGAGAAAACCTGGGTTAAGTACTAAGAAGCATGTTAGCACAGTACTCTGAGAGAATTAAAGGGAGATATATTTAAAAATATTATTCTCAATTTTGTAATACTGGCAAAAATGTTGATGATTATGAAATAGTTTCCATATCTCACACCCTGCATCCAGCATTTTATATTCATAATTTCATTTAATGTTTAAATCAACACTTTGAGATGGGTTATGATTACCAAACCCATAGAAAAGCAGGTCAAGAAACTGAATTACATGTGTTATAGTAATCCCTGCAAGTTAGGAAACAGTAGGAATTGAATCCAACTGTATTTGCATAAGAACTTTTTTTCTACTTTCTACTAAGATGACAGTTTAATTTTTTCCTTTTACTCATATTGATGTGTAAAATTTTACATTTTATTCTTTTTCCTCAAATGGTTAACTTTAACTTGTAATTTACATTACAGTTGTCTCTCAACTGTAATGGGGGACTGATTTAGAAACCTCCCAATGAATACCAAAATCCATAGATGCTCAAGTCCCTTATAGAAAATGTGGTAATATCTGCATGTACACTACACACATCCTCTCATATGCTTCAAATTCTGTCTAGATTACTAATAATATCTAATATAATGCAAACGCTATGAAAACAGTTGTTCAACTATTACTTAGGAAATAATAACAAGAAAAAATGTTTGTATATGTTCATTGCAGTTGCAACCACTGTGGACCTGTTTTCAATCTGTGGTAGGTTGCATGCTCAAGTGAGGAAACTGAAGATAAGAAAGGCCAACTGTATGAAGGCATAATTTATTTAAAATCAAATGAATCTTTTATAAGAATACAGTGTGATGACTTTTGACACATCTCTTTAAGCACTGCCACAATCAAGACATAAAGAATTTTCATTCCCCTGAAAAATGCCCTCGTGCCTTTTCCCAATGCACTCTACCCCTTCCATCCTGAGCACAGTCAGAAATCCTCTCTCAGTATCATTTAGATTTGACTTTTCAGAGATTCATATGAATGAAACCATTCAGCATATTCTCCTTTGTTTCTGGACTCTAACACAACACAATAAAAGATTCAACACAATAAAAAGGAATGTGTATACCAGCATTCCTTTTAATTGCTAAGTAGTGTTATATTATACAAATATATCATGTAAGTAGTGTTATATTATATGCATAAATCATAATTACTTTATTCCTTCATGTGTAGATGGGCTTTTCGATTGTTTCCAGTTTTTTCCTAGGAGGAACTTTAGATCATGTAGAAGGAAATGAGAGGGGGTGGTATGAAAAATGGTGTGATGAGACTGACATCATTACCCTATGTACATGCATGATTACACAAATGGTATGAATCTACATCATGTACACCCATAGCAATGAAATGATGTACCCCATTTGTGTACAATGAATCAAAGTGCAGTCTGTTAAAAATAAATAAATAATTAATTAATTTAAAAAGTTTAAGTGGTTAAAGGATTACAGTACAAGTCTTCTCATGGAATGCAATTGCTGGGTAGTATGATAGCAGTTGTATATTTAACATTATAATATCTGACAAACAACTACTTCCCCAAGATGATTATACCATTTTACTATTAACTTTTTCATCTTGCCAACATTTACTATTCTCAAACTTTTCAGCTTTAGCCATTGTAGAGGGTATATAGTGGTCTCTTATTGTTGTTTTAATTTGCATTCTTCACATGAGTTGTCCTGGGGACAAACTTTTCATGTGACTATAAGCCCTTTGTTTAGTTGTCCCTTATTATTGAATTATAAAACTGTCATATATTCTGGAACATATCCTTTGTCATTTATCTGCATTCAAAATATTTTCTCCAATTATGTACCTTTCCATATAATTTTCTGAAATGCTTCTTTTGAAAAGCAGGTGTTTCTATGTTTACTAACTAACAATATTTATTTTGTGAATAAATACTAGAAGTGAATGCAGTTGGAAGAAGTAATACAGAGATATATAAAGTTGACCCAAATTTCCCCAAAGGTAACATTTTGCAAACTTATGGTATACTATCACAACCAGCATACTGACATTAATACAATCCACCTATCTTATTCTTATTTCCCTATTTTTACTTACATATATTTGTGTATGTCTTAACATCTATGTAAGTTTTCACTTGTGTAGTTTCATTTATTCACCACCACACTTATGACACTACACAGTTCCAAAAACACAAAGATCCAACACATGGCCCTTTAATAACCTCCTCTGGCACACTTCACCCACCCCACTCACTTCATGATCTCTGGAAATCACTAATTTATGTTTTCTTTTGTGGGAATAAGATGTTCATTTCTCTGGAATAATTTCTCAAATATGGAGTTGCTGGATTCTAGGGTAATTGCAGGTTTGTTTTGTAAACAATGGTAAAGCTTTCCAGAGTGGTTCCATAATTTCACTACTTTACCAACAATGTAATGGGCAAAAAACATAAATCAACATTTCTCTAATGAAGATATATAAATAGTCAATAAGCATATGAAAAGATGCTCAAAATATAAATCAAACTCATTATTTGATTCTACTCTGTACCTACTAGGATGACTATAATAAAAATATAAAACAAAGGAAAAGAAAAATGACAAGTTTTTTCAGATATAAAATCTTGGTTGAATTCTTTCTCCTTCTAGCTGTAAAATATGTTATTTACACCATTGTTTTCTGGCATCTATGGTCTCTGATGAGAAATTGGCTATTAATTTTTTTGAGAATCACATAAATTTCTTCTGGCTTATTGCTTTCAGTTTCCCTCTTCCTCTTTTCAGTTTAACTCTGTGTGACTATCTTTGAGTTTATCATATAAAATTCATATTCACATAGATACCTATGTGCAGACTTCTTGTACACCTTGCACATGAACTGTGCAGTTTTCATCCATTACTTCTTTGATATTCTTTATGCCACTTTCTTCTTCTGTCAGACTCTCACAAGGCATGTGTTGGTCCTCTTTAAAATGTTCCACAGAATCTTTAGGCTCTAATCACTTTTTTAAATTGCTTTAACTACTCAGACTTAATAATGCCACATGACTTAACTTCAAGTGTGTTTATTTTTTCATCGACCTATTAAAGTCTACTATGAATTCTTTTTTATTTAATTTTAATTTTTACACACTGCATTTTGATTCATTGTACACAAATAGGGTACAACTTTTTATTTCTATGGTTATGCACAATGTAGAGTCATACCATTTGTGTAATCATACATGTGCATAGGGTAATGATGTCTATCTCCACCATTTTTCATACCCCTGCTCCCTCCTCCCTCTCATTTCCCTCTACATAATCTAAAGTTCCTCCATATTCTTCTCTCACCCCCACCCCCTACCCCCACTATATACCATAATCCACTTATCAGGGAAAACATTCAGTCTTTGGTTTTGGGGGTTTGGCTTATTTCACTTAGCATGATATTCTCCAATTTTATTCATTTACCTGCAAATGCCATAATTTTATTCTTATGGCTAAATAATATTCCATTGTGTATATAACCATAGTTTCTTTATCCATTCATCCGTTGAAGGGCATCTAGGTTGGTTCTACAATCTGGCTATTGTGAATTGAGCAGCTATGAACATTGATGAGGTTGTGTTACTATAGTATGCTGATTTTAAGTCCTTTGGGTATAAACAGAGGAGTGGGATAACTGGGTCAAAAGTTGGGTCCATTCCAAGTTTTCTGAGGATTCTCCACACTGCTTTCCAGAGTGGCTGCACCAATTTGCAATTCCACCAGCAATGTATGAGTGTGCCTTTTTCCCCCCATCCACACCAACATTATCGTTTGTATTCTAATTGAGGTAAGATGAAATCTTAGAGTTGTTTTAATCTTCATTCTCTAATTACTAGAGATGTTGAACACTTTTTCATATGTTTATTAATTGCCTGTATGTATTCTTTTGTAAAGTGTCTGTCCAGTTCCTTGGCCCATTTATTGATTGGGTTCTTTGTATTTTTGATATAAAGTTTTATAAGTTCTTTATGAATTTTGGAGATAAGTGCTCTATCTGAAGTGTGTGTGGAAAAAATTTTCTCCCACTATGTAGGCTCTAGAGAAAGCAATCATGAACTTCATCTGGAAGAAAAAGAAACCTCAAATAGCCAAAACAATCCTGAGCAGAAAGAGTGAAGTAGGAGGTATCACAATTCCAGATCTTAAACTATACTACAGAACAAAAACAGCATGGTACTGGCACCAAAATAGACAGACAGACCAATGGTACAGAATAGAAGACACAGAGACAAACCCACAAAAATACAGTTACCTCATACTAGGCAAAGGAGCCAAAAACATTCAAGGGAGAAAAGATAATCTGTTCAACAAATGGTGCTGGGAAAACTGGAAATCCACACGTAGTAAAATGAAATTAAATCTCTATCTCTCACCCTGAACAAAACTGAACTCAAAATGGATCAAGGACTTAGGAATTAGACTAGAGACCCTGCACCGAATATAAGAAAAGTAGGCCCAAATCCTGTTGGCTTAGGATCAGACTTCCTTAACAAGACTCCCAAAGCACAAGAAATCAAAGCAAGAATCAATAAATGGATGGATTCAAAGTAAAAAGCTTTTTCTCAGCAAAGGATACAATCAATAATGCTAATGAATTCTTTTATAAAAATTTTCATTTCCATTGCTATAATTTTCAGTTCTAGAATTTGATTCTTTTTAAATACCTCCATTATTGTTGATATTCTCATTTTGTTCATGTATTATTTTCTTGATTTAATTTAGTTTATTTTTTTAACTCATTGTCCATTGTAATAGAATTATTTTAAAGTCTTTGTTTAATTGGTATATCCATTATAGAAAGCAGTGTGAAGGTTCACCCTCAAATTAAAAATATAACTACCATATGGTCCAACAAATACTCTGCTGGGTATACAGACAAAGGAAATAAAAGCACCTTATAGAGATACCTGCATTCCTATTTCACTGAAGCATTATCAACCAAAGCAAAACATGGAAACCACCTAATAGACAATTGACAAATGAATAGGTAAAGAAATTATGTTATGTGTTATTCAGTCTTTAAAAAGGATATAATGTGATTTGAAATAGCATTGGCAGACCTGGAAGCCATTATAGGAAATAAAATACGTGTGATGCAGAAAGAAAGATACTGTACCATCTCAACTATTGCATACAATACTTTAAAAATAAATAGGGAGTAGAACAATGATTGCCAGGAATTGAGAGGGAGACAAATAGGGATAATTATGTCTAAGGATACAAATTTGATATTAGATAGAATGAACAAATCTGGAGATTTACTGCATGAGGACTATTCTTAATTATATAACACTGTATACTGAAAATTTACATAGTGAATAGATTTTAGAGGTTCTTAACACATCAAAAATGTAAGTATGGAAGGTGATGAACATATAAATTTGTTTGACTATAGTAATCATATCACTGTACATCAAAAGTTATGCTGTATATCTGCCAGGCATGGTGGTGTGTGCCTGTAATCCCAGTGACTCCAGAGGCTGAGGCAGGAGGTCCGCAAGTTCAAAGTCAGCCTCAGCAATTTAGTAATGCTCTAAGCAATTAATGAGACCCTTTCTCAAAACAAAAAAAGAAAAGAGCTGTGTATGTGGCTTAGGGGTTAAGCACCTGAGTGCTAAGTACAAAAAAAAAAAAGTTATGCTGTACATATCTTAAACATATATAATTAAATAAAGAAGATAAATAAATATGCATTTAGTACCTAAAATATTTTTAAATGAAGTCTGTGTTAAATAAGTCATAATCCTATGTTTCTCATTACAGTCAGTTTCTGGAGATATATTTTGTTGTTTAGACATGCTTTCCTGTTTCTTTGTATGCATTATGATATTTGTTGAGAAAACCGACACCTCTCCTAGTCTTTTTGGACTGATTTTGTGCCTGGGAGACTTTCACTAATTAGATCAGCATGGAGGCTCAAGTTCCTCTCAAAGATTTTCTTGGGATGTGTCTTCCCTGGGCCTATGCATTTATTTTTACTCCAACTTCTCTTAACCACAGTTGCATTTTGATGTTTTAATTTTTCTAAGAGTCTCTCACCTGCATCTTTATATAATTTTAGCTGTTATATTATTTTGCTCTGCCAATAATCACTTGTCCCAAGAAACCCACAGGTTTAGAGTCCCCCGGTAGCTCTGATGCATCTCAGCAGCTACCACTGCTTTAGCACTGGACTTGAGAGTTAAATTATGCCACCATTCCCTTCAATGTTCTGAGCAACGCAAAACCAAAACTAGTCTCTTGGACAGTCCCCAGACAGACTAGAATAATGTAAGTAAATTCCACTTTTTTGTTTCCATCTTGAAAGAAGAACTAGGTTTATTTTGCTTAACTTGATGATCACTAGTTCCATACATTTTCCGGCAAATGATATAATTTAATTTTTCTGTATGGATTATTAGTAATCCATTGTGTATCACATTTTCTTTATCCAGTTATCCACTGCGAGCACTGAGACTGATTCCATAATTGCTATGAGTTGAGCCACGATAAACATAGGTATGCCAGCATCTCTACAGTACTCTCTAGAGCTATGTAGCTGGATCATATGATAGTTTCTACTTTTTAGTTTGTGAGGAACCTCCACACTGATTTCTATTTATACTAATTTAACATGCCCACCAACAGTATGTAAGAGTTCATTTTTCCCTCTGCATCACCACTATGTATGTATGTATGTATGTATGTGTTTACATTCTGGGATAAGATGGAACCTCAGTATAATTTTCATTTGTATTTTCTTCATGGTCACAGATGTTGAAAAACTATTTCCATATCATTATTTGCAATTATAGTTTATAAATTAGGCATCCCCTAGTTCATGTGGAAGACAATGTAAGAGAGTTGAGAGGTGAAATGATCGGGTTATGAGATTTTAACTTAATCAGTGAATTAATCCACTGATGTGTATTAATATAGGCAGTAACTATAGGCAAGAGGGGAGTGACAGGAGGAGGTGGATCACTGGGAGCATGCCTTTGGGGTTTATATTTTGTTCTCAATAGGGTAAGCTCTCTCTGCTTTCCCAGTCTTCATTTCCTAAGCTGCTTTCTTCCTCCACACCCTTCTGCCTCACCTTGGGCCCAGAGCAATGGAGTCAGTCATCTATGGACTGAGGCCTCTGAAGCTGTGAGTGCCAAATAAATGTTTTCCCTCCTCTAAAATTTTATTTTCAGGTCTTTTGGTCACAGCAGTGAAAAATGGACTAAAACATTGGCCATTTGTACTTCTTCCAAGAATTGTCTATTCGGTTCATTTGCTGGGCTCTCTTTCCTTTTCCATTAGTCTACATGAAATCTGAAACAACTGAACTCATAGAAGCAGAGAATAGAATGATTGTTACAATAGGCTGGGGATGGGGGATGAAGAGGACGTGGTCAAAGCTTACAAAACCTCAGTTAGAAAGAATAAACTAGGTTTTTAAAATCTATTGCACAGTGTGGTGAATATAATAAATAAGAGTATTATACATTTAAATATTACTGTGAGAGTATATTTTGTGTTCTCACCACCAAAAGTATTTGAGGTGATTGATGTTTTAATGAGTCAGATTTAATAATTCCACATTGCATTCATGAATAATGTCACATTGTGCCCTATAAATATATACCATTATAATTTGTCAATTTGCAATAAAATAAAACAAAATAAAATGCATATTGTGTACATAGCATAGAATTGGGCATTTTGTATTCAGCCTGACAAGTGATTAGAGTAATTTTTAAGTTAAGTTGCAGTGAACAGGCCATTTGCATTTAATTATTTAAATTGTATGTAATTTGTTATAGGCAAATATACTACAAAACTTTATGTGTGTGTTTGTGTGTCACAAATAAAGAAACATGCCAAGTACATGTGTCACAAAAGTACATATAATACTTGGTTGGGTTTAAATTTATTTTTTCTTTGCAATTCATCTGTTTTTTTCATTGATTATTCCTTTATTCTTATATCCTTTGAATTATTTAAGTTTTTTCTAATGCTCTATAATTCCAGTATCCATTTGTTACTTATACTTCCCTTCTTTTTTTCTTTCATTTTCTTCCTTCTTTCCTTTACTCTTTTTTGTCTCCCTCTCCCCCTTTTCTAAATTCCCCTCCCTCCCTCTTTCTATTCTCTCTCTCTTTTTTTTAATTTATTTTTTTTTGTAGTTGTAGACGGACAGCATGCCTTTATTTTGTTTGTTTATTTTTTATGCAGTGCTAGGGATCAAACCCAATGCCTCACACCAGCTAGGCAAGCTCTCTGCAAATGAGCCACAGCCCAGTCTCTCTATTTTCTCTTTCTTTCTTTCTTTCTCTTTCTTTCTTTCTTTCTTTCTTTCTTTTTTGTTGCCTTCAATTTCAATGCAGCCTTTCAACATTATTAAACAATTTTGAGTTTATTATAAGAATTTTACAACAGTATATTGCTATTTCCCCATCATTTTTATGCTATATCTGACATAAAATTTACTACTATGTATGTTACAAATCCTTCAATTTAATGCTATTATTTTAAATTCACACAATTATTTTTAAAAAAGTAAATATTGAGAAAACAAAAAATTTCATCCACATAGATCCCACTTTCAATGTTTTTTTTATCTGTATGTAGATGCAAGTTTCCTTCTGGTATAATTTTTCTTCTATACAAAATGCCAAATACTTCTTCCAGTAGTTTCACTAGTGATGAGTTTTCTTGTTTTAAAAAAAAAAAAATCTTTAAAATCTTCTTACTTCAGAAAAAAATATTTTATTTCATTTTTGAGAAATATCTTTACCAAATACAGAATGCTAAATGATATTTTTTCCAACATTTAGGACATTCTCCCATTGTCTTCCTGCTTGCATAATTTCTGAGGAGTCTGAGATCATGTTTACTTTTGTTCCTGTGTAATGGCAGATCTTCTTTCTCTGGATGTATGCAGGAGTTTCTCTTCAGATTGAGTTTTTGGTACTTTGATTATGACTTGCCTTGGTGTGAATTGCTTTGTATTCATGTTAGTTGTTTATTGTCAATCTTCTTTTCTTTGTGGAATTTTTTCATAAAGGTTTGACATTTTTTTCGAACACTAATTTTTTCTTTTTCTTTCTTTTTTTTTTTTTTTTTTTTGCTTCCCCAGATCATCCTTTTTAACTTTATATGTAGTCTGGATTCTTTGATGTTATCCCACTGACTGTAGAGAACTTTTTAGTTTTTTATTGTTTTCCCACTCTGCTTTTCATTTTGAATAAGCTATGATCTGTCTTTTATTTCATTAACATTTTTTATTTTAGCATCTAATATATTGTATACCTCATTAATTGTACTTTGAATTAAAAAAAACATTTAATTTTTCAGTCATCTCCCTCTTCACATTATGTTCATTTTTTTATCCATAAACACATAGATAATATTTATATGAGAATTTTTAAGCTTTTCATTTGCTAATTTCATAATCTCCATCATTTCTAGATCTGTTTCTAATGAGTTTTCACCAAGCTGTGGTTTACAATTTTTTGTATCTGTGCATGTTTAATAAATTTGCATTAGACATTGGACATTGTGAATGACATGTTGAATGTTCAGAATTAGTTGCTTTACTTCAAAGAATGATTGAGTTTGTTTAAACAGGAAAGAAAGTGATTTTTGCATCAGGTTGATTGATTGTAGACCTGTTTTTAAGTTTTGTTAAGGCAAATCTATAGTAGTCTTTAGGACTAATTAGCTTTAGTACTAATAAGTTGAAGCTTTGGGATCTCTGTTTATTGCTGAGAACCTTCCATGTCATTTATCTTGTCTAACCAGGAGAATTAATGTATCTCCCAACCCCATGTGACTTCTGGGAATTTCGTACTTAGTAGCTTCTCAGAAATTCCTCTGTTTGACCTCATGGAGTTTCTGTCTGTACGTGTGTAGACTAACATGCAGCCAAATGTTCAAAAATGCCACCAAGTAAATTTCTGAATCCCGGTCTGTATGTTCTCTTCCCAGGTACTGTGTCCCACAAATGTCATCCAATTCAGCCTTTCTGGTTCTTTTTTTCTGTGCCCACCCAACTCTATAGAGTCCATTCTCAGTAGTGGTCTAGAAAAATGCCTTCAAATATAAAACTACAGTATTCTTGGGCCAATCCCATGATTTCCTCTCTACCTGAGATCACAGTTATGTTATTTGGGAGTTTTCTAGTTTTGTTGTTTTCTATGGCAGAAGGTTAATTCTAATACTAGTTATTACTTATTAGCCCAAAGCAGAAAACTATACTGAGGATTTTTGAAATTAATTACTGTATAAATCAATTAATATCAGGTTTTGGGTTTGTATATTGAACATGAAGTGCTTGTGGGCTCTCTTCTTGAAAACAATCACTAAGCAACTGAATATTTAACAGTCCAACAATACATGAGAGAGATGTGGATACTATGTGTATATTTGGGGAGTCATTTTCATAGACCAGACAATTTAAGGCAAGGATTAGAAATGAGTACAAATGTAGTCAAGTCATGGGTGCATCACATAAATCATGTTTTAATTAGTGGTTAAAAGTTAAGAAGGAGTGAATACTTTTATGACTTAAATTTCACAAGAATAATATACATGTGACAGTGGAATAGATAGCATTTTGAAAAACATAGACTCGTCTCTGTTATTACAAATCATCTGAATACATTGCTACTTTTGCTCTTCTTTCCAGATTAGAAGATATTTAAATCCTGAAGCTCACTCAGTTTTTATGGATATGTTGCCTCTGAGATTAACTAAACTGAGGGGGATTAAAAAAAAACAGGACTAACTCAAGATATACTAAAATCACAATGAACCTCTACAGACTCAAATGATATAGACATATACAATCCAATGGGGGATTTAAGTGCTTTGAGTAGATATGAAGTATCATCCAGGATCAACTTAAACATATGGGCCCCCAAAAGATAATCACCAACAAAAAAAGAATGAGCTTTTCATACTTATTTATCCAGCTTCTTTCTGTTTTGGTCGTTAGTACATATATCTTATTTGCACCAGTTTGCTTAAAGTCCAGACTTTGCAGTTTATTGTTAGTATGGAAATCAATCTCTAGGTGAGTTTAATCAAATGGAAAATATCATTATTACAGCAGCAGAGCCAGAGTAGGAGAACTGCCTGCTAGACTAGAGCTCTCTTCCTGGAGTGCTCATTGCCCACACCTGGCTACCAGCTCAGCAGGTGGCTCCCTGTTCTTCCTGGGCATGTAATTTAGCAGAATCCCTTTCCTCCGCTGAAGTTACATAACTTCATCTGTCCTTCCATGCCTGTGTGTAAAGCTTTCTTACAGCATGCTATTCTCTTTCTCTTCTTGTCTGCAGGCATCTATGAAACCCCAGGACGACCTTAGGAGCCACATGTTGAAATGAAGCACCTACACAACTGTGAGCAGCTTCCTTTTTCTTCCGTCACTGCCATTTTTGAGTGAATGAAAAATAAGGGATGGTGTTGTCACTGACACTTAGATATTCATCATTCATGATAGCACATCCTGCCTTAATGAATAAATTTGTAACTGTGTAAAATAATAACCTGGAAGCAAGTTTTAATAGACTAAGAATAGCAGCTACTGACAACACAGGTGGAGAGTTGGATAGACCCACAGGGCACACTTCACCACATCCCTTTTGTGCTGTTCTGAGTCTATCTCAATTAAGGAGGGGGTTCTGGCTCAGTCAAAGTTGGCTGCTTTGCAACCTAAGGAAGAACCTGAAATCCGTATTCAATTCACAGGAGATGCTGAAATTGGGTTGATTGCTAAGCCAAAAACTCTGTGGAAAGCATATATTTGGACTTGGAGGAAGAAGCCCCAGGAACAAAAGACAAAGGCAAGGGAAAGTGTGAATAATAAATTAAACAATTTTCTTGATTGAAAGAAAATTTGGGGGGTTCTTAAATTTTTGTTATTAACCTCTGGGACATGATGCATGGAGGTGAAGGCTTCATTTCTCTGCCCCATTTTATAGAGAAGATGCCTGTAGCAGTAGTTTGATGTACATAGTCTCAACATTGTCTTCTCACTTCTGAAAATAACCTCAGAGACAGAGTATTCATCATCTGTGCCCATCAGAAAATGGGTCATCCATTCCCATTAGCAACCAGTCCTGGTCATTCAACATCACCCAAGGAAGCCACTGAAACAAACTGCGGAACCAGTTGGTACAGACTGGGCCACCACATTCATTTTACCTTGTGTTGGAATTTGCTCACCTAATTTCATTGTCTCCCCTAACATAGCTATCTGTCGGGATTTATTGACTGGTCTGGATTTACACAGGTTATTTGAAAGATAAAGGTCAGAAATACACCAGTCTGCGAGAACTACATTTATTAAGCACAGTCTCTCCTCTCGACCCCCACTACCTCACTGACTTTCACCATCATCAGTGTCATCTGGAGCAAGAGAGCAGTAAATTAAATGTGGCAGAACATGAAACAGGAGCCAAGAATAAAGCCACAGATTAGTGATAGACGATGCCAAGTTCAACCTTATTAGCCTTCGGAAAACTATACCGCTCTCCCAAGCCAGTATCTAAACCTCGTTAAACACAGAGCACCCAGACAGACCAATTGCCACTGGTTTTAATCAGTGGATGACAAAGAGGCAATTAGATATAGCTTGGAGAGGAAGATGAAGTCCTTCCTCAAGGAGATTTCCTGGTGGCTGAGTGTTCTGCCTAAGAAGTTTTGAAAATTCTTTCTTTGCTTGCTGCCTTGCTATTTTTATACCACTAGCCTTCAAACTTTGATTTTTTTTTTTTTTTTTTTTTTTTTTTTTTTTAGGATGCCCATGTATGCATGCATAAAGCAAGGTTTCCTCAACAAAGAAAAAGTCAAAAGTAGCTCTAGTGCAAAGAAGGGACCTGTTGTTCTTCAGTACCTTCATCGAACAATAACTCTGATGCTGCCCTTAGGGAATAGGCTCCTTCTTGGAAGTCAACAACAGACAGAACATGAACATATCAGAGGACACAGTTTCTATACATTGTCGATGATACTCAGCAGTTACCACTGGGTGACAGGGCTCACATGACTACTTTTCTCTACACTAACATTGTGGAAGTAGAAAGATATCCAAAGGGTCAGAGTGAGCATATTGGGAGGTTCTGAGGCCTGGCTCAATATCCTAAAGTCCTGAAGGATGAAAAGAATCAAGAAAATTAACCCAAGATGCCAAAAGGCAGTTTAATTAAAGTAAATCACAAGAATGATTCATGGGAAGACAAGAACACACCTTAGAGCATGCCTTAGCTAGCAAGACAGTATCATACATCAAATCCGCAAGGTGAGAAGCTGGAAACACAATTTTTATATAGGAATCAAAATTAATTGTGTCTAGTACCTGGGTCTATTTCACCTCCCAGCCAATATGTACTTCTAATACCAGTTTTAAAACAGTAGTGGGAAAACAAGCAAGTTTGATTCTTTCAGCATATTGGATTTTGTGAAGAACAACTGAAAGAAAGGAAAGGCCATTGGGGTGGGAGGAATAGAAGAAATACAAGCTCAGAAAGGAAAACCTGCAAGCTCTGATGTTAGTAGAAGCAGGAGGGCTAAGAGCTTAGAATGAATTAATTTAAACTTATTGTTTAAATAAGGAAACTCTGGTGCAGAGTTCAGAGTAATAAATTAATGTGGGGTCCATGGACCAGCAGCAACTGCATGCCCTGATAGTTTGTTGAAGATGCAGAAACTTAGGCCATACCATACTTCCTGAATCACACACTGCATTTTTAAATTTTTTTTTGGTTGTAGATGGACACAATACCTTTATTTATTTTTATGTGGTGCTGAGAATTGAACCCAGTGCCTCACACATGTGAAGCAAGCGCTCCACCACTGAGCTACAAACCCCAGCCCACACTCTGCATTTTTAACAAGATGACTTGAACATCTATTAAGGTTTGGGAAGCACCACATCCAAGATCTCCATAGGAAAGATACGAGCTCATCTGACTTTGCAGCAGCCCCTGTAAATACTTGAGCAAGAAGCAGCAGCCACCTTTGGGAATAGGCCAAAAGCCTACACTTTCAAAAAAGAGAATGAGCTCCCCTGCTGGATACTTGAGAGAAAAGGAGGGCAGAGTGGTCCTCCATAATAAATAGGGAGGAGAAATCAAAGAAGACTGCCCTGCTCATGCTTAGGCAGAAATCACTCAAGGGTACATGCATATCTCACAGATTCCTACTCTGCTCTAAGGTGAATCCTGGTGGTCCACATGAACCAGTCCCTGCTGAAGAGCCCAGGGTCAGCTGTAGAGGAAGGCAGATTGACATAGCTCTTAGAAGACCAGAGACAACTGCCTTGAATATATACTCAGCTCTTCATCTCCATTTATGAAAAGACAATCAAAAAAATAATCAGATGTTAGTGAAATAAATTCTCCAGTTCTAGTCTTCAACTTATTATTAGGCTTTTGCCACTATGTAACCACAAGAAAGTTCAGGGTAAAGAAATCTGCAGCCTGCAAAGGATGGCAGCAAGTTCATTATTCCACACAACTTTGTAGAAGAGATGACAGGACAGAAGGAAGGGAGGAACCAGAGGCACACAGCTCTCTAAAATGCTGCTCAACACAAGCTCTGGAACTTTGACCAAATTGTCCCGCACACCTCTTTTTGTGTGTATCTGGGAGGCAGAGGGGATCATAGTGATGATTAGAAAGCATGCAGAATCCATATAACATGGAGAAGATAAAAAGTGTTTCCTTTCCTGTTATAGAAGGCCTCTGCATCTGGAAACACCTCTGGGATCAAGCCAGGTCACATTTTCCTTTATGACCCAATCTAAGTTCTACCTGCTTTAGATCCAAACTTCAACACCTTCTAATTCCCTTATATATTTTACTGTGTGGTTTTTTTAAACTTGTTCTAATTATACATGACAGTAGAAAGCATTTATGCATTTTGATAAATCATACACAAATGAAGAATAATTTCTCATTTTTCTGATTGTATATATTATAGGATCACATTGGTCATGCAGTTATATATGTACATGAGATAATAATGTCTGTTCACTCCATCCTTCCTACTCCATACCCCTTCCCCTCTCTTCACTCCCCTCTACCTAGTCTAAAGTAACTCTATTCTTCCCTAGTGACCACTTTATTGTGAATTAGCATCCCCATATCAGAGAAAACATTCAGTCTTTAATTTGGGGGGGTTGGCTTATTTCACTTAGCGAGATACTCTGTAATTCCAACCAGTGTAAATTTTACTCTTCCATAATTGTGTGTATGTGTGTGTGTGTGTGTGTGTGCACGCCCAGGGCTGGGGATCAAACCCCGGTCCTCATGTGTGCTTGGCAAGAGCTGTATTGCTGATCTATACTCAGAATCCCCCTGTGCTATAATTTTTTTAAAAGGAAAAATGTCTAAATTCCTCAACAAAGCTATAAGTTCATTCTTCCAAGAGTACTAGGGAGCTATTTTTATATTAATTTCCTTCATTCCTGACCAAGGTAGTGTCTTCGAGTAGCCACATCCTTCCCCCCTATGCAAGACAAGCACATGTAACTATAGAAAATCAAATACAAAGTTATGAACCTACTATGCTTTGATTTCTTCATTCCTCCACTTACTTGTATGGCCTTGAGCAATTTAATCCACTAGTGCATTTTAGCATGGAGTCCCCACCCCCCATTCAATGGGCATACATTCCAAGATGTTTTCCAAATGTCCGAAACCATGGATAGCAGCAAATCCTATGTATGTTGTCTTTTCTATATCTGTATCTCTACATATCTATGAAAAGGTTGAATTTACATATCAGTCACAATAAGCTCTTAATAACCACAACTGATAATAAAATAGAACAACTATAAAATATACTGAAATAAGTCGTTTCAAATTTATGAGTTATTTCTTTTTAGAATTTTCCATGTAACACAGTCATATGACTCATACAACATTTTGGTCAACAATGGACCACATATATGACAGTATCCATAAGACTAGTGATGTTGTAGCCATCTTAACTTGTGTAAGTACACTCTATGAAGTTCGCACAGTGATGAAAATTTCCTCACATCTCATTTCTCAGCACTTATCCCTGTCCTTAAGTGGCCCATGACTGGTATTTTCATACCTCTGCTGATCCACAGGTAATTGAAACTGTACTGAAGGAGGACTGCCAAATTCTCATCTGTTGTAAAGAGGATAATTATTGTTTTTCAAACCAGACATAATATATGCAAAAGGGCTCATTTAAACGCTCCAAAAAGAAGGACTAAATGGTAATTGCTTCTCACCCTTATTCAAAGATCAACATATAAATGGACCCTTTGTTTATAAACTAACTCCACACCTACTGAGGACAGCATATAATTCACCTCTTATCTCAATAATCTTCTTTCTCCCAACCATTCTTATAGCTCCTTAGTCCCTCTGTCGATCTGTTTTATCCTTCATACATTTTTTTTTCATTTTATTGGCTATGTCAAATTTGGTTTTCCTTTTTATTCTGGAAATGGATCCTCATACAGTTCTTCTCCAATAGCACAACTCCCATTTGGGTTCAATCCACACCTGGCACCACTGGGACCCTCCTTTTCTTAATGTCTCTGAAGGTAGTGCTCACACTGAAGTCAATAAGCAATGCAAATGAGACCTCAACTCCCTAATCACCTTTAAATTAACTCTGACACAATAGAATTTTTGAATTTTTTCTTCCAACTCTGAACTTAGTCAGAGAAATTAACATATAGGTGTCTAAGTAGAAATCTATGAACTAGGGTATCAAATATGCATTCCAGAAGATCTGCTGACCTCCCAAAGACTTCCTACATATAATTTTTCTGCAACCCCTGATACTCTGTTCTCTCCTGGTAACCATTGTTGGTATGCCTTCAGACTCCTCAGGTAGATAAAAAGTTTTGTCCACTGATATATATCATTATGCTTGGCTTTCTGTTGGTAGTTTCTTAAATTTAGGTCTTATACCACACCTGGATCAATCCATGTGTCTTCACAGGAAATGAGATGTCTATAGAACTGAACTTGGAGTTGGCAAGCTCTTCTGTGACCAGGAATAAAGAAATCCTGACAGGTCTGTTCTGTATAGTATTCCTAATCGTCCCACATTTCTTAGCCTTTCAAACTCAGTCAGGGCATATTCCTCTATCTGAAATATTCAGAACATTGAGACCTAAAATTTGGCTCAAGCATAAATCTCTGAAGATTTAAAAAAGGAACCCAAAGCTTCCATTCCCTTTAGCTCATAAATTCTGCTTATGAGAGTTTTTCAGACTTTCTTTCATATAGATCGTTTACTCTTTTTTTTAATTCCTTTCCCATAAACTTGAGTATCTGCCATCCCAACCCTTGCCTAACTAAAAGTAAAAAAAAAAAAAAAAAAAAAAAAATTAGAAAAAAACGCAATCCTCTTAAAAGTTTGCCCTGTTATAGCAAGGAAAGACAGCTGGCAGAGAAGGAAGACAGAACAACTATAAAAATAAGATATGCAAGAATACAAAATTCATAGCAATGACAGTGATTATATTCAGAAGCCTCTCCAGCCACACTGCCACTCCCTTAAACCTCATCATATTCTCTTTGGTGGTACAACTCCATCCTGTACTTCTTCTGCCTGGACCTCTTCACTGGAATAGATTTCTGAGCATTATTAGATTTACCTTCATAAAAGCAATCAAAACCCACGCTTACTTCAATGCCTCAGTTGTACTACTTCTGCCTTCAGAAAACCATTTTTAAATGTACCTAGAATTTTGCTTTTATTCAGATATAGTAGGGTCAACAGATGAGCAAACAATTTCATTGCAAACATTGTTCATTACTCATAGTTGCCGAGACAATGAGGCCAAGCTATATGGAGAAGTACCAGGGTAGGTCAGGAGGCAGAAGCAACAAGGGGGAAATATGGTCAGGAGCATCTACTGTGGTTTTCATGGAAAGGAATGGATGCAAAAGGGCCAGAAGGATTAGGATTGGATAGTTTGAATACTTTTCATGGCCTCTGGGTTTATAGAGATCATCCCCAGTTGTCTGTCCCCAGTTATCTGGTAATGGATGTGGGTGGGGATAGGAACTCAGGATTGTTATTTTACAAATCAAAGGCATGTTCACAAGCAAGATGTTTACAGTACTAAGGCTTTTTCTAGCCTTAGGAGGGATACTCTCTCCTAAGTTCACAAAGCCTCAAGATGTCAATGCATAATGAAATATAGAAAATAAAAATGATGATTAATAAAGACGCAATCCACATTCCTTTGTTAGGATCTGAAGCCATTCACACTTGGCTTCTGCACTTCTTTCCCAGTCTCATCTCCAGTTCCTCAGTCCATATCCCTGTCTTCCCCTGGCCACACACTTCCTAAGCCCTTCCTGTTCCTCTGCTCCTCCAGTTCTTCCCATGGGGGTTCCTTGTGTCAGGAATTCTTTTCCTGACCTTCCTCACCCAGGGGACTCATCTGGAGCCTTTAGAAAACCTGTTCACATTTTCTAATCCCTTTGTCACATGTCACATGTCATCTCCCACTTCATTTGATTTACATCTCAGTTGTGGTTAGTACTTCATAGATTGTATGTCATTTATATGTTGACTTGTGTGTCTCCACCATGACAATAGAAACTCTATAAATAAAGACTTTCTTACCTGTCCTTGGTGAGCACACATGTTAGACATGAGACATTCCAGGCACATACCTAGTGATTACTGGGTGAATGCATGGCCAACTCGAGCCCTTTTGAGTACAGGAACTTAAATAACTTCCAACAATATAATCATGTAAAGGCAAAGATGTTTGCCTTTACATTAGGACTTAAAAACTGTAACTCTGATAAAAATAGGATTTATTTGTAAAGCCAAACTCGTCCTTGTTCTCAGGAGTTTGATTGGTTGGGATTTCGAAAAGCTGATTGTTTTGGAATGAAGCCCTAGTTCCTCCCCCATCTCGTGGTTTAACTAAAGTGTACATGCCTGGCTTAAAGGGAAGAAGCAGAAAAGGTTTCTTTTAAGTATGTGTTGAATCTGCCACAGACAGCACTTTGCTTCATTCAAATTGTGAGGTAAAAGGAGCTTAGCTTTTTGGTAGATGAAGAGCTCTAGGGATTACTCCACAGAAAAGAGGGAGATTTGGATGGTAGCAGGTCCTTCCCATCACCACTGAAAGCATACTGTGGCAGAGAATTTCACCTTGAGTTATTGAACAAAAAGTCACCAATCGTTAGTTTAATCCCCCTAAGTTCCTCCCAAGATCTGTTGGTAGCTTGTGTGGGGTATACAATATTACCTGGAAGACATAGCCTTTCTGTATTTCCTCAAGCTGGGGTCTATTTTCAGTCCAATTCATATCAAATTCTCCCCCATGGTGGTTCTATAAGCCCCCCCTTCACCTAAGGAGCAAATGCTGACCTTGCTCATTTCTATAAAAAATTAACTTTATACATATATGCTTCTGTGCATACATGAATGCACTATATGCCTTATGTAGGTTGTGTGTGTGTATGTAAAGAGGGACAGAGACAAAAATCAGATTTTCACGTAGAGACATCTCTTTGGGTTCTAAATCTATTCAAAATAGTTTAAAATATTTTCAAACATACCTGTTCTTCTGTATTACCCTCAAAACATATAACCAGAAATATTTTAGAAATCCAAAAACATTCAAAGCGATATAGTCCATAGAGTTTGCTTTCATGATGTGACTATAATATATAACTGGCAGCCCATGGAGATGTAGAACCTTCTATTGGTATAAACAACATTGGCTGTAAAGAGAAAACCAAGCCTGTGGTGGGAGCACATGCTGAGGACTGTGGCCTTTGGCACACCACTTCCAACTTCTTCCAAAGCCACACCCTTCCCAACTGGTGAAGGTCCTACTTGGTCTGACAGCCCACTTCAATTGAGAGAAAATGGCCAATTGTTTTTATGATTGTTCTTTCCCCCAAGTATTTCTAAGAATAGTGATTTGTGAGAACAAAAGGAAATAATTAAGTGCTAGAACAGATTTAATTTATTGAGCATGGGATTATTTCTGACATTTATTGTGTGACTCCAAGAGAGTCCAGAGCTAAAAAATATGTGCTCATTAGTTTGCATGATGTTTATATATGAGAGGCATGACCTGGAGCAGAGGTGAGAAACTGAAGGCTTGTCCTCTTTTCCTCTTTCCCTGGGGCGTTCCTGTCAGCTTCATCCCACTTCACCATGAGCTCTTCACAAAAGCCAGCATCCTTATTTGCTTTCTCTTTTCAGACCTCTATCCGCTCAAATCCAAAACATGGCTTTTATTCTCACCTGAAAAGAATTTCACAATTACAGAAAAAATAAAATACAAATAACAGCAGGAAGAATATCCATCTACCATTTACCCAGATTCACCTACTGTTAATATTTTACCCTTTTTATGACTTGCTTTACCTATCATCTTATCTATTATCTACCCAATTTGAAGGTAGGAGGCACACCCAAATTCCTCTTCCCTAAATACTTCAGAGTGCATTCCCTAGTAATTATAATACCCTCTTCTGCAACCACACTGCAATTATTAACTTTGATAAACTTAACATTGGTGAAGGACATTGATCTAACTTGTTGTTTTGGTTTAACTTTACCAATTGACCCAATAATGTCCTTTATAGCTTTGTTCCTCTCTAGTTGAGGATCCAGATCCAGGTCAGTTACTGCATTTAGCTGTCATATCTCTTTGCCTTTCTTTATCTGTAACATTCTCATAGCCTTTCCTAGACTTTTATGACATTGTACTTTTAAGGAGTACAATATCCCCTTTTGCTTAAATACAATCAATCTCATTCTGTATGTGTCTGATGTTTCTTCATTATTATATTAAAGTGGTGCATTCTGAAAATGCTACATAGATGATATATGTTTCTCTCCGGTATCGCAAAAATATGCCCTTCTGTTTCTCAGAAGGGGTGTTCATTTTTAATCAACCAGTCAAGGAGTTTCCCAAATTTCTCCACAGCATAAATATTGGTTTTCTTTCTTTTTTCCCCCTTGCAATATTTAATAAGCAGTCTATAGGTATACATCTTAAGACCATAAGTATATCCTGCCCATCATCAAAATTTGTTATCCAATGCTGATTGCAGTATGATTTTTTTTCAACTCCATCACCATTTCCACATTTAATGGGTGGCCCTCTACATTTTTCTGTGATTCCTCTTCACTATGTATCATCTATCTCTACCTGTCTTGACTATTAAATTCATATTTTAAATAGCTTATAATTCAATAATGCTCAAATTGTCCCATTTTTGGCATATGAAACTCCCTTCAGCTGGTTCCTACTTCCTTATAACACATATTCACCTTTATTTTTCCTACAACTTCTTACTTTCTGGCATACAAGATGGTCTAAGTTCATTTTATCCCTACTCTGTTCAGTCATTCAATCAACCATTTCTCCACTGGACCTGTTTTATTTGAAAAGAAATGGTATTAGAGACCAGGATCTGAGCACTTGGGATGCTCACTGCTAGCAAACTGTCTTTGTTTCTTGGTTCTTTCAACAGAGATGACAGGAAGGAAACAGCTCCATGTTTCTACACATATACACACATGCATGCAGCACGCATGTGTGCATAAACTGCACATATTTTAGGAATCTTGAGTCCACACCAAGGCCTCAATTCCAATCCATCTCTATCCATATTGTTGTGTCTTATCTACTATGGGGAACCCTGGCTCCCACAGGCTTGATGCACCCTATTTGCTCTGTCCTATTTTTACATCTAACATAGTCCTACAATTGCTTTCATTTTTTTATTAAACTAAAATAAACAAACCTACTCAAAAGTTCAGAATGCTTACATATTGCACACACACACACACACACACACACACACACACAAACAGATCACTACCACCTTGTCAAAAGATGAGTGGTATATAGTCAAATATTGTGACCCTTAGTTTCTTGGACAAGAGACTAGTTCTTTTCTTTTTTCTTTTTTTTTTTTTCTTCATGTAGGGTATTCACTAAAATACAATTTTTACTTGTTTCAGTTTTTTTTCATTTTTATATGTAGTTTTCTTTTATTCTTATTGATTTCACTTTATTTTTTGAATATGTAGTCTATTTACAGGTTTTTAAAAGTCAAAGTGTTTCAAAAGTTATCCTGAGAAAACTGTCACTTTCTCCTTCCAGCCCATGCCCTTCTCTGTTGGCTTCTTGTAGGTAACAAATTTAATTCAGTATTTTTTGTTGTTATTTATTCTCCTTATACTTCTTCTAAATAAAACCTTTTATTAAGCCTTCTTCATTCTGAGATGCAGAGGTAAAAGAAGAGTCCCTGCTTGGTTTCTGGGAATTACTCAGCCCTTACAGAACCTCCTAGACAAGGTATGTGTTTTTTCTAGGAACAAAAAAGAGGAATGAATTTGGCACATCTTTAGCATCTGGGGCTAGGAGGTCAGAAGACATGTATGGCTTAGAGCCATGGATGTCCCTGGGACTAGAAAACCTGTACCCAGCAACTCTGACACTGTGCCCATGCCTTAGGAAAAGAATTTTATTGGGAGCAAAAAATAGAAACGGTGTGGCACTACAGAGCCGAGACTTTGGGAACCAAGATCTAGGAAGAATAGCACCTAACAAATACCTTAACACCGTGCAAATGAGAGGAGTCCTCCTTCTGACCCAATCCCCAGATGCAGCAGCAGTCTTAATGTCTCCAGGCCTTATCTGGAAGGAACTGGTTTGGCACCTGACTTAAGTAAGAAATAACTTGTGTTCCAACAAGATGACATGAGCAACCAGACCACCTGTAACATTAACATAATTTGCACATGGCCAGAAAACTACCTTGCCTTTCACAGAGGTGATATAACCAGAGGGGACTTCTAGACCTGAGTAAACTCCTCTGAATGCCTTGTCCACACCCAGGAGGAAGGATTATAAGGACAGAGAAAAATATTCCCATGATAGACTGGGGTGGGGCAACCTTGAATTATTTGAGCTTTGCAAAGAATGTGACCTCATTTTATATCCAAGTCAGTGGGTGCCATGCCAATTTTGAAAATGAGAAAACAGGCTCAGGAACACTAAACATTTTGTGTGCACCGCAACATAAATGGTAGAAACAGATTAAGAACCTTGAAGTTTCTAGATACAAAACCCATACTTGGAGAAAAATACAGAGGCAGTCAGGGATGGACTCCCTACATGTGCATCCCTAGACAATGGCCATCTCTTCTCTACACCTTACTTTTCCCATCTGTTGAATGAGAGGGATGGGTAGTGTTATCTCTAAACTCTCAAGTTCCAGAATGAAAATTTGACTTCTAATGTGTGTTTATATGTGTGTACGTGTGCATGCACACATGTGATTGAGTGTTTATGTGCAAATTACATACATTTTTGTGCACATGTTTGTGCACAGAAGAGTTAGTCATTTCCCAGTGACAGAGGCTTTAACCAACAAAAAAGAAACAACTGAGATGGTAAAAGTTCAGGGAAGACATGTGAGAAGTTGGACAAGGTGTGGATATTGGGGGCCTCCTGGTTCCTAACATCTTGAAAAGCAGAGGGATAGAGTCATTGAGAGGAGCTGGGAGTGTATCAAGACAGGGACAGTGGGATCCACAGTGGGCCCAGGGAAACATAAGCATGGCAGGAAGGGAATTAACTGGGGTTACTGAAAACCCACTGGGATCTCCCTCTGGCTAGGAGCTTTTGAATAAACTTCCTCATTTAATTTTAACAGCAACATTATGAAGTATGTGGTAATACCCATTTATTTTACATATAAGCAGCTTTAACCTCCAAGAGGTGTGGGGCTTGTCTACAACATGTAGTTGGGTAAGGACAGAGGCTGGATGCCAAAGCAGCCTAACTGTACCATTTCAAATATCACCTACCAGCTCCACATTCCCACCCCAGAGAGAGGACAGGGTGGGTGGACAGCTGAGAAGTCTCCAAGCAGTATGCATTGTGCTCTCTGGGCTTCTACATATCACTATGTAGAAAGGGTGCCTGGTTTTCATACTAGTTTGCCTTCCTTTCTCTACCCACTTTTGTGGGGAGTAAAATATGACATTTGGTTAATTAATTTTTCAGATCTACAAGGCCAGTGTAGGAAAGGCTGTAAATTAAACAATTCTCATTTCCATAACATTACAGTCCAAAGGGTATGGCTTTATGATCCATCCTCAAAGCAATGATGCGTGGCTTTTATTAAACAAAGGCTAGGATCCAAAAGCCCTTGCCCCTGCTTTGTGAGGGAGTTAGGCATGTGAAACAGAAAAGTAATTGGATGTGTTTATCTCCTGAATTTTTTTTTAAATCTGAATCTACTCAACGGGACCTTCAAAGACTATTCCCTAAGACAGGTCTACTGTTGGCAAAAAAAAAAAAAAAAGAAGAAGAAGAAGAAGAAGTTAAAAGCAACAAGGGGCATTTAACTATGCAATCTCTGCTGCATTCCAAAATTTCAAGTGACTTCCCACAGCATTTGCAATGTGACAGAATGGAAAACAAGGAAGTATTTGGGGAGGAGAGTGCAGCAGAGCACAGGGATGGAAGGCTGAAGGCTGTGTGGGCAATGGATAAAGGAAAAGGCACACACACGGTACACAAGTGCAGAGGAAGTTTGAAAATGGATTTTTCCCCCTAGCTCAAAGGGCTAGGGGGAAAGGTGAAAGTTTAATATATTCATGTTTTGAATTTCAAAGAAGGGTAAGCATGAAACACTTCTTATATCTGTTAGATGATGGAATCTCTCACTCTTTTTTTTTTTTTTCCAGCCTAAATATAAATGGAAACTGTGGCTTAGACATCCTGTAATTCAAGAGTTTCAACCTCCGGGGAACATGTATGTGCTAAGTACATGTCTCCATTTATTGTTCCTTGTGAAATCTGTGTTACAGTAGATTCCGTATTTTCTGGTAAATGTTTACATTGCGCTCTCCTCCAAGACCTGCTCTATCCAATATGGTGATCCCAAGAAAACTGCTTTCAAAAAAGCAATCAATAACTCCCCAATCACAAGCATCTTTTCTTGTACTCATAGTTGTAGGTATTCTGAAGCTCTCATCTCTCATTTTTTGCTTTTTGGAATAATCCATTCCTCAAATAATGCTCTACTTCAATATGCTTTCCCTCCTCCACACCCATGTCCAAGATCCTTCTCTCTTTTCTCCCTGCCTGACACTGATTTTCTGAATAGCTGGGCAAGTCTCAGTAATCTCTGAAATGAAGATAACAGCACATGTCAGACTACCTCTGGGCACTGTGAAAGTTAAGTGAGATAATGAAAGTAAAGAGCTGTGTATACTGCCAAGTGTGAATAAAGTGTGAAGTGCTATTCTTACCAAATTGGATGGAATGAAACAAGACATCTTGATACTTTTTCTCTGAATTTCTAAGCCTTCTGGCTCCTTCAGCAGACATTAACACCCATGTCAGTATGCATAGAGAGAAACTATAGTGCAGCATGGCATTTTTACCCTTCAAACTAATACTCAGTATCTCATTTCCCCTCCTTCTTCCTTGACATATGCTTTAGAGAAGAGAAGGGAAGGTTAATGCTACAATAATGAGTGAACTTTCTTCTCATACTGTCCAAAATATCTTACTTCCCTCATCATTATGCAATTATAATGAGCTAATACACAGTTTTTTTACTTTAATTAGCTATAAATATTTAGCATTTGAAATTTAATATATTGTTTCCACCCCCCAAATATTCATTGTTTACGTGGATCTTAGTACAACGTTTAACTTGAGGCCAAATAGAACAGTGGATAAATGCTGGATTTCTGACTTGATAGATGTTTGTGGTAGATTACAAAACTGGCCACATTTAACCTCATCCCATCAAGAAGTGGGCAGCTGTTCTCCACCCATTGAATCTAGGTTGGCCACATGAACCAGTGGAGCATCAGTCATTATGATAAAAGTAGGGGCTTGAAGGATAATTTCCCAGTGGTATTTGTCCTCCTTAGCTGCTGCCAGGTTAAAAAGCCTAAGGAAATCTGCTGTAACATGATAGATGTATTGCCCCATGACCTTCATTGTTCCAGGCAACTGCTAGACCTTGAGGCCATCCCAGACTAGCCAGTCACTGGTCAATCTGCCAGCTGACCACAAACACCTAAAAGAAACAAAAAATTGCCCAAGAACAGAATGTATGAGCTAAATAAATAGCTATTGTTTAATCCATTGAGGTTTGGGGTGGTTTGTAATGCAGCAAAAGGGAACTGACACAGAAGCATTTACCTAGAAGTGGGGTGACAATGACTAAAACCCTCACACACGACATTGATTTATCACTGAACAATGGATGGAATCTGGAAAAGCAGTGGAGAGAGTTCTAGCAAGGGCCTGTATCATTGACAGTTACCAAACTCCTAAGGAAAGGCTGCAGCAGCAAGGAGGATGGTCATTTGTTCTGAGTAGGAGAGAAGTTTGCAAAACTGTTGGCTAGAGTAAGTTGAGGAACACAATATGCACCTTTTTGAACTGGCTAAAATCATCTCCAAACAGAAAGTTCTAGTGTCAGTTGGGTACAACTATCTGTGAAAAGTATTGCAAGACAGAGAAGTTAAAGAAAGAACTCTTCAGCCTGCAGACTGTAGTTGGAGGATATGTAGAGGCATTCACACTATTTACAGACTTATGGATGATTTACTCTGGTGATTAGAAGATCCTTTCAGCTAAAAATTTTTTTTAAAAATTATAAAATTCTTAAAAGCATGTTATCACAGAATCCAAATCCCAAAATAACTTTAAGATTACAAAGGGGAGCATGTCTCAAATAATTGGCATGTGGTTTTCATCAAATAATTTGGAATAACATCTGATGAATAGAAAATCCATACAATTTTTAAGGGATTTGTAGTAGCAAGAGAACCACAAACTCAAAAAACAAATTAAAATTTCTCATAATGCTGAAAGATTCCTGATATGTTATTATTATTATTTAATCTAAAGAGTCTTTTTTCTTTTTCCTCATCAATTGTGTTCAAAGGTTTTCCTTTCTCTCTCACCTCTGCTATTTTCTTTGTTGTGTAGAAGCTTGTTAGTTTGATGTAATCCTATTTGTCTACTTTTGCTTTTGCTTCCTGTGTTTTTAGGATCAGACCCCCACCCCCAAAAAAAAGATTACCCAAACCCAAATCAAGAAGATTTTCCCTGGCTTAGTTTTCTCCAATAGTTTTACAGTTTCAAGTCTTATGTTTGTCTTTACTCCATCCAAGGAAATCTTTGTGGTATGAGATAAGGATCCGATGTCATTCTTCTTCACATGGATGCCCAATTTTCCCAACACTATCCCCTCCATGTGCTCTTGGCACATTTGTTAAATATCAGTCAACCACAAATGTATGAATTATTATGAGCTTTCTACTCTGTTCCATAAAGTCTATATGACTTTATGCTGTTATACACTACTAGAATTACTGTACATCTTTGTAATATATTTTGAAATCATGAACATGATACCTCCAGCTTTGGCTTTTTTTTTTCCCCTCAAGAATGCTTTGGTTATTCAGGAATTTTTTGTGATTTCATGTAAAATTTAGGATTTTTTCTTATATTTCTGTAAAAACTGCCATTGAAATTTTGATAGGGATTGTATCAGTACATCACCCTGCATAATGTGGACATTTGAATATTTTTCCAATTCATGAACATGGATGTCTTTTAATTTATGTCATCTATAATTGCTTTCATCAATATTTTAAAGTATCTTGCGTACAATCTTTCAATTCCTTGGTTAAATTTACTTCCAAGTGTTTATTCATTGGTGATGTTATTGTAAATGGAATTAATTTCCTAATTTCTTTTTTTGGATAGTATTGTTGGTATATAAACATAAATTGAAATTTTGTATGTTCATTTTGTATCATACCACTTTACTAAATCTGTTCATTAATTCTAACATTTTTGGCTGGAGATTTTAGAGTTTTGTACATATAGTACAATGCAATCTACAAACAGGACAAATATAGGATGAAATTAAAGGAATCTAAAAAGGTAGTCCATGCAACTGGTAATCCAAGAAAACAAAGGTGGCTGTATTTATCTCAGACAAAATAAACTTGAAGTAAAAAACTGTCACAACAGATAAAGATTTTATAATGATAAAGGGGTTACACTTCATCAGAAGGATACAATTGTTGTAAATATTATGCACCAACATCAGAGCATCTAAATATATGTAGCAAATATATACAGATCTGAAAGGAGAAATAGGCAATGACACAATAACAGAGGACTTGAGGACATTAATACCACACTTTCAACAATAAACAGATCATCCAGACAGAAAACCAATAAGGAAAAGCAGACTTGAATAAAGCCCTAACCCAAATGAACCTAACAGATATGCACAGAACATACTACCCAATGGCAGCAGGATACATATTCTTCTCAACTCCCATGGAACAATCTCCAGAAGAGATCATATGTTAGGTTACAAAAAAAATTCTGAAAAAATTAGAGGATTGAAATAATATAAATTACTTTTTCTGACCAACTGTCATGAAACCAGAAATTATTAACAAAAATAAAATTGGAAAATTCACAAATATGTGGAAATTAAGCAACACACTCCTGACAACCAATGGGTCCAAGAAGAAACTGAAGAGCAAGTCAGAAATACCTTGTCACAAATGAAAATGGAAACACAACATAATAGAAGTTAAAAAATTCAAAAAAGCAGTTCCAAGAGGGAAGTTTACAGTGATAAACACTCATGTTAAGAAAACAGAAAGATCGCAAATAGACGACTAAACTATATTCATCAAGAAACTAGGAAAATAAGAACAAACCAAACCCAAGTTAGTCAAAGGAAGGAAACAATAAAGGAATAGAGCACAAATAAATGAAATGGAGACTAAAAAAACAATTTTAAGAAGATCAATAAAATTTAGTTGTTTTTTTGAGGAGATAAAATTAAAATTTAACTAGACTAATAAAAAACTGAGGAAAGGCAAATAAAATTATAAATGAAAGAGGAGACTTTATAATTTATATCACAGAAATTCAAGTGATTGTAAAAGACTATTATGAATATTTTATGTCAATAAATTATATAATCTAGGATAAATGATTAATCCCTAAATACAAGCAATCTTCCAAGATTGAGTCAAGAAGAAATAGAAAATCTGGATAGATTAATAACAGATAAGGACATTGAACCAGTGATAAAGGATCTCCCAACAAAGAAAAGCCTAGGATCAGGTGGTTTCACTGGTAAATTCAACCAAACATTTAAAGAACTAAAACCAATTCTTGCAAAACTCTTTCAAAACATTGAAGAGAAAAGAAAACTTCTAAACTCATCTATACGGTCAACAGTACCCTGATATCAAACTCAGACAAGGACACTACAAGAGAATAAAATTACAGGTCAGTATTCCTAATGAGCATACATGCAAAAAACATCAACAAAACACTACAAAACCACTTTCAACAGTTCACTGAAAGAATCATACATCAAGATCAAATGGTATTTAGCCCAGGATGCAAGGATGCTTCAAGATAAGCAAATTAATGAATGTGAAACACAATACTGATAGAATGATGAATAAAAATTACATGAAAATCATATAGTCATCTCAGTAGATACAGAAAAGGCATTTGCTAAAAATAAACAGGAAAAATGTACCTCAATATAATAAAATCCATATAGGACAAACACACAGCTAACACTAGACTGAATGATGAGAAACTAAAAGCTTTTTCTTTAAGATCAAGAAGAAGGATTCCCCCCCCCCTCACTACTTCTAGTAATCATAGTACTATAGGTCTTAGTCAGAGCAATTAAGCAAGAAAAAGAAATTGGGAAGAAGCAAAATTGTCTCTTAATTTTATATAAGCAAAAATTAGACTAAGGAAGTTACTTAGCTTTGACAGAAGCTACTTTTTACAGTAAAGAAAGGACTTGTAAGAAGGAAATACCATGAGCCAGAGTAGGAAACTACTCAAAAATTGGGCTTTACTTCAAACTAAAACAACTCAGTAAATCTACATAACTTTGAGGTAAATGTAAACCACTGTATTTTCAAGCAATTTATTTTATGATAAAAGTTGACTGATAGGGTTTTAAATTTACCTCCTTAATTTCCTGAGATAACCTCCATAACTTTAGGTGAAAATTAATTAGCTCTTTATGATCTTTAATTTTCATAAATGAAAATTAAGATTAATCATACATACCTCACAGGCTAGTTGAATGTTAATGAGATAATGCATGCCATAGGCTCTGCTAAACACTATGGATTCTATAAAAATTAAAATTATTATTTCATGAACTTCCATTTTCTCATCTGTTCAAGGTGATAATTATCACCAACCACCTCTTAGTTTTGCTTTGAAAATTGAAAGATCTAAGAGAAGTAGAACTGACACATCCAAATAGTTAGACACCAGAAAATAGAAAATCACATCATCACCAAGTGTGTGGTTGTGATTTTAATTACTGTTAAGTTCCCTGACATGGAAAAAAGTTGTTTCTTTAGAAGAAGAAGAGGGGGAAAAAAAACTTTACATTCAGATATAGTCTTCTAATTTGAATGAGCAATTGCATGCTTATATTAAGAAAGTCATATGTCATTATAACATATAATGTCAATGACCCCTGACTCAGATATTTGTAGGCTAAAGAGGTCTCAGGTTTCTGTTCTGTGCTCCTATGAACACATTTCTCTCAACATATTACTGTCCCCTGGAAGTATCTCCTTTCCCCCTTCTCAGTTGGTCTTCCGCAACTTCCAACCATTTCCCTTGCAACCAATGACCTCCCTCTGCAATCACCAATCATCACTAACAACCTCATCAGGAAGCAATGTTCATGTGCATGAGTCTTCAAACACAGGAGAATTCATAGGGGTGTAGTGCAAATACCTCAGTGGGTACATAGCAACCAAGAAGGGATAGGGGTAGAGCTCTTCAGGGCAACCTGGGAAAACAGATATGCATAGATATGCAGCAATGCACACAGAATAATTCAGTAGCTACAGATTCCACATGGGAAGCACCAAGGAAGGAATAGACACCTTCAGAGAACAGTGATCCATGAGGGCTTCCAGGAGGAGAAAGTAAGCAGGACCTGAAGAACAGATATCATTGAAATGGACATCCACCACACTCCTTCAAAAAAAGTTTAATGAGTATTTGCAATGAGCCCACTATTATGCTACACATTGAGGGAAATAATAATAATAATAATGATGCCTTGTCTTTGTGTTGCACTTTGAAATTCATAATCCAGCCAGGAATGACAATATGAATGTCAGGGAAGGGGAAAAAAAAGTAAGGAGAGAGAACTAGAATTGTTTGAATACCTGTGGGTTCCTAGTGCTATACTTACCTTTTATGTCTGTGTTTTCATGGAAATCACTCTCTGAGGTCAGCTCACATACCAATTGAATTCAGGACTGAGGAAGAGAGAGAGAGAGAGAGAAAGAGAGAGAGAGAGAGAGAGAGAGAGAGAGAGAGAGAGAGAGAGAGAGAGAGAGAGAGAGATATCAGGAAGAAGAAACTAGAGCCATTTGCTAGAGGAGGAGAGTATATCACTGTCCTGTCCCAAAGAGCACCTCACTCCCAGGGGAGAACTGTCCTTACAACTAGTTGGTACCTGGAGCATTTCTTCTAGTCCAAAGGTATTCTTTCCTATAATCACCAATTAGCAACTGTCACACTCGTTTTCCTGGGCAGTTGATGAGGATTGAGATTCCTGCAGTTTGGAGATTTCAGTAAAGCCCTCTGGTTAATAATGGTGATATTCAGAGCAGAACTAATGGTTCACATTTGGAATGGATTCCCTCTTTCATATGACCGGATTCTCTGAGGACCTGCACAGTTTGATTTTCCTGTGCCCAAGCACTTTAACAAGGTATTGTTAGCCAGTAATAACTTTTGCAGCCCCCCTGGCCAGAGAGCAGAGCAGTTCATCACCGAACAATCCTGCTGATTTATTTTATTATTAGGGGAGTTTGTAAAAGGACTATTCATTTCCCCTGCTCTTAGGTGATTCTCAGAGTCTGCCATCCTTCTCAATACTGCCACATTGACTGACTATCATTTCTGTAAAAGTTTCACCATGCAAAGTCTCATGCAGGACCCAGATTGAAGAGACAGTATCCAAACTGTGGGCTATGCAGTGTCCTTGACTTCCAGCCATGAATTAGAGTGTGAATGTGGGGGATGTCCCCAGGTGACACTGACCTCCTCCCTCTTCATGCTCATAAACTACTGCACCCAGATCACACCGATTTGTTTTCATGTGAATCTCCTCCATACAACTGTGCATCCTTTGATGCCAAAGACTCTGTGTGATTTTATTCTTGACCCATACCCAAACCAGAGCCTGACCCTGAGTAACAATGACTTAAGTAAGCATGTGCTAATTTGCTTGCCCAACATCTGTTGTCTATTTTCCTAATAACAGACCTCAATTTTCTTGGACAGAATCTGCCTTTTCCTGTTCTTGGGTGTGGTTAAATTCCTCCCAGACAGCAGAGTGCACAGTGATTGGTCAGGCTTGGGCACATTACTCAACTCTTGCCAAAGAGAGCAAAGTTACTGGGAAAGAAAGCTTCTCTGTCTGTAAAGGCATCTAACATGATAAGATGTAAAAGAGAAATACAGAAGAACCTTCTTGTTATCATTTATATAAAATTTGACTAATGATGAAGAAAGATGTAGGACAAAATTCTGAGAGAAAAATCTAATGATATGGATTCTGTCCCTTGATCCACCCTGCCTGAAGCCGTTACCTTTTAGATATACTTGACATCCATTCCTTTGTAGCATTCTTCTCTGATACATTGCTGCATAAACCATCCTAAAATTCAGTGGCATTAGCAAGTCATCCTGTTTTACTCTTAAAATAATTGAATTAACTAAGTACTGTACAAACAGGGAAGAAGTAAATTAAACTGGTTAGAACTTACACAAAGCAGTGAGTAGCATAAAGTAGTGGTCAACTAATGTGTCAAATCTAAAAGTTGCTGACTTATTTAGCCAAAGAACATGTTGCAATCATCTATGTTGCAATCAGTCTTCTGAAAAGAAAGTGCCCTGTACTTTGTGCCTCATGGCTTCTTTTCTGGTCCCTCTCTGCCTGGCCTTCTTACAGAGATGCAATGCTCAGTAGTTTTATTTCTATTCACTCCACATTGAAGTCTACGCTCTGGAAAGCACATAAAGGTCATGGTCCATCAGTGTTACTCAGCCTCTTGCTTTGTTACCATGCATGCTCATTCCCTACCCTGACATCTCCCCAACGCATTCTGTTCTGGTACCACAAGTCCAGCACCTCATAAGAAACAGCCCCTCTTCTTTCTGCCCTGGATCCTTTTCCTAGACCTACCTCCAGGGTCCATTCATGGAAACCCTACCTAATCTTTTTTTTTTTTTTTTTTTGCCAGCACAGTATACCAGGGATCAAGGCAACCCTAACAAGAACAAGTCAAGTGGAAAAGTCAGAAACAGTTTCCACTGGTCAGGTGCTGGAGTGTGGTTCATCCTATCCAAAAAAACATGAGATCCAAAGAACCTAAGGCTACAGAGAACAGAATCCACAAGGGACAGCAGAGCTTCAATTATTAGGAAGTTCACACAGGGCTGCTAGCCCAGGGGAGCACATGCCAGGATCATGATTTGGCTAAAGGGAAACTGAATTCTGAGTAGAAATACCCTAATTGCAATTAGGTTATTAAGGATGAAGAAAAGAGGATCATTCTGGAAAAGAGACTTAGGAATCAGAATGATAAGCAGCAGCTCTAGAGTCAAGTTCCCTGGGTGTGAAGACAGGCTCCATCATCTGCTGTGTGGCCTTGAGCTAGTTAATCAAGCTCTCTGTTGCTTCCTTTTCTTTTTTTTTTTTTAATTTTTTTCATTCATTGTACAGAAATGGGGTACAACTTTCATTTCTCTGGTTGTATAGAGTACAGTCACACCGTTTATGTAATCATACATGTACATAGGATAATGATGTTTGTCTCATTCTATTATCTCTCCTTCTTCCCACCCCCTCCCCACCCCTCATTTTCCTATACAAAATCCATCCTTCCCCCATTCTTCCTTTACCCCGCTCCACCCCATTATGTATCCTCATTCACCTATCAGAGAAATCATTTGGCCTTTGGTTTTTAGGAATTGGCTTATTTCGCTTAGCATGATATTCTCCAACTCCAACCATGTACCTGCAAATGCCATAATTTTGTTCTTCTTTATGGCTAATAGTCCATTGTGCATATATACCACAGTTTCTTTATCCATTCATCTATTAAAGGGCATCTAGGTTAGTTCCACAATCTAGTTATTGTGAATTTAGCTGCTATAAACATTGATGTGGCTATCACTGTAGTATGCTGATTTTAAGTCCTTTGGGTATAGGCCAAGGAGTGGGATAGCTGGGTCAAATGGTGGTTCCATTCCAAGTTTTCTAAGGAATCTCATACTTCTTTTCAGAGTGGCTACACCAATTTGAAACCCCACCAGCAATGATTGAGTGTACCTTTTTCCCCACATCCTTGCCAGCACTTATTGTTGCTTGTATTCTTGATAATAGACATTCTAATTGGGGTGAAATAAAATCTTACAGTAGCTTTGATTTTCATTTCTCTTATTGCTAGAGATATTGAACATTTTTTTCATATATCTGTTGATTTCTTATAGATCTTCTGTGAAGTCTCTGCTCACTTCCTTAGCCCATTTATTCATTGGTGTAAAGATTTTTGAGTTCTTTATAGATTCTGGAGATTAGTGCTCTAACTGAAGTGCAAGTTGCAAAGATTTTCTCCTTCAACTATACAACAGAGCAATAATAACAAAAATGGCATGGTACTGGTACCCAAAGAGACAGGTAGACAAATGGTACAGAATAGAGGACACAGAGACAAACCCACATAAGTACAGTTTTCTCATACTAGACAAAGTTCCCAAAAACATACAATGGAGAAAAGACAGCCTTTTCAACAAATGCTGCTGGGAAAACTGGAAATACATATGCAGCAAAATGAAATTAAACTTCTATCTCTCACCCTGCACAAAATTCAACTCAAAATGAATCAAGCACCTAGGAATTAGATTAGAGACACTGCACCAAAAAAAGAAAAAAAATAGGCCCAAATCTTCATCATGTTGGCTTAGGACCAGACTTCCTTATCTAGGCTCCCAAAGCACAATAAATAAAAGCAGGAATCAATAAATGGGATAGATTCAAACTAAAAAGTTTCTCTCAGGAAAGGAAACAACAATATGGAGAGAGAGCCTACAGAGTGGGAGAAAACCTCTGCCACTCATTTTCTCTGTCTTTAACTAATTGATGATGCCTGTGAATTGTGTCTGTTGAGGTTGCTGGAGAACTTAAAGAGTCAGCACCTGGAAAGTTCTGAGACATGAAAGTGCTCAATGACAGATAGCCATGATTTTCATTATTGTTGTGATTATTTCTCACAGCTCTGAGTCTGGGCTCAGATGCGCCCCAGTGGCATCAGTAGCATCTGAGAGTCAGATGTCTCTCCATATGTTCCTTATTCCACAACTTCTGCTTACTTTCTCTTTCTCTCTTTTTCCTTGAAACTCACACCTCTGCCTTAACCCACATATTGTTTCTGCCAAAACAACCTGGGATTCCCACCATCAGACTTGATGAATCACTCTGGGACCCAGTCCACACTGTAAGACTTACCCAGCACCAGCCCACCCGAGAGGCTCTTCCAGAGACTGGAAATCCATTCAGAAAGAGAAGGAATCCCACAGGTCCCTGCAGACCTCAGCAGGGTATTCTCCTGGAGGAACTTGCCATTTCTACTGCTTCTTCTAGAGAGCATGGAAGAATTTTGGTTTTCAGCATCCATATATTTACTGCTTTCATGTTTTCATATCATGCACATCTGTGATTATTCCCCAGAGTGTAAAAGCAATTTTGTGTACTGAAGGACCCAGTCTAGAACTGGAAGAAGGGGGAGTGACCGGGAGATGATTTAGATAATGCTCATCTATGAGTGTGTGACCATAACCACAGATTCTTTGAAGTGTCTGTCTTATAGGCATGACATATGTTGCAAATGGCATGAATATTCTCAGCATGATAATATATGTGAGCTGGTAGACAAAAGTGTGTCTCCACCAATAGAGAGGTATGTGGCTCTACGATACTAAAGTGGAATTGGTCAAGTTCCAAGCACTTAGGATGTCATGCTGGGACCACAAGGGTCACTAATTAGATATGAGAAAACTAAAGAAAGATGGGAAAGGAGGAAGGGAGTGAGAAGACGGGGGAAATAAAAGGAGGAAGGGCATGCCAGCCTGATGCTTGTGCTTAACAGTCACCAGCACCATCTCCCCCAACTCTCAGTTGCTTTGTCGCTGGGCTGCTGCACAGATGCTGCTGCTGAGGAAGGTCCCTGAGCAGTGGTCCCTAGGAGATTTGAATCTTCCTCAGAGGACCCTGAATGAGTATTCAGGTCTCGTTCTTGGTGACTTCTCCCTGGGTGACACCAAAGGAGATGGTTTGAGTCCAATAAATGCATAATCTATTAGTTCTGTCCATGTCACTTTGGACCATTTGAAAATTTCCTGATGCATGCTACCCTAAAACAGAACTGAAATACCCCTGTATCTGTTCCCTATTGCTGATGGAACTAATTGAAACAAATGCTGTGACTTAAAACAACTTAGATGTCTTCTTTTATGTTTCTGGAAGACAGAAGTGCAAAAGGGGTCAAACTGGGCTCAAGTCAAGGTGTTGGTGAGCTGTGTTCTTTCTGGAGGTTCTAGGGGATGTTTCCTGAGTTCTCTGGCTTCTAAATACTGTTCACATTCCTCCTTCTTAAAGTCAACAATATAGCAGTTAGGTTTCCCTCTGACCCTGACCTCTGCTTCTATGGTCACACCTCCTCTCACGCGGACTTTCACACCTCCTTGTTTTAAGGATCCTTGTAATTACATGTACCCTACCTGGGTAACCCAGGACACTCTCTGCATCCAAAATTCCTTTTTTTTTTTTTTTATTTTATCAAAAAACCAAAGGAAGAATGATCTCCCTGATAAGCATCCAAAATTCTTAATCACCCTTGTAAAGTTTCTTTTGCTCCATGAGATAAGTAGTCACAGGTCTCAGAGATTAGAATATAAGTACCTTTAGAAAGCAATTATTCAACCTCTTACAGCCCCCTAATAATCAAGCAGCCTGTCCAAATGGCCCTAAACCAAGGAAATAAAGCATGTGGCAAACTCAGAGTACTCACCACATGCTAACTAGGATTGTTCTCTTTTCTATACTGGTTTTCGGTTCTCAAAAGTACAAATTGCACACTTCCAGGGAAAATATGCATCCTTTTGTGAAATAGAGGAATTCTATTCCAGTAGAGCACCCCTCTTACCCTACCACCCTCATAAGCAAGCACACTCATGCACATGTTCATGCAACTGCACATGCGCACACAAACACACACACACACACACACAACACACACACTCTTTAATACTTAGACCGTTTCCTCAATTTCCTCTTGGGTTTTTAACTTCCTGAAAAACTGCACTCAAAACGTTAACCTTAACCACTGCAAAATGCTATGGGTCATTCGTAAGTCCTTGAAGACATCTATTACCTTATGCAATACGGCCCCAGAGCCTTCAGGAAAAAAAAAAAAAAATGGTTCACATATTATAAAAAGGGAGAGAAAGGCACCTACATTCAACAAATTACAGGTTGTTTCTTGCTGAGATATGCATGTTCTTGTTATTGAATAAAATGCTAAAAGCCTAGAAAGGTGAAGTGACATCAGAAAAATAAAATGTTGTGCTTTGTTTTGTAGATTTTGTGAATCTTAAGTCAACAACTCATACTTTTCAGTAGACTCTTTTCTCTCTCTTACTGTAATGTCTTTTTTTTTTTTTTCCCATTTTGCAGGAGCTAACTTGCTAATTCTATGTTCTCCACAGATCTTGGTTTATTGTTAAAAATAAAAGCCTTTCTTTAAAGTAACCTCCCACCTTTTGTGCTGTGCTTAGGGAAAGGAAGAAGAAAGTTGGCTATAAAGGAAGCAACTACTTTGTCTGCCAGAGGTGGGAATGATTTAAAATGCTGCCGTCCAATTGAGAAGGAAACCTGTGGCCCTTCAAAGCTGAACTCTAGGAACCCGCGTTGCACATAATTGGAATCTGTGTGAATATCACATGCAGCAAAATGAGAAAATGTCACTAACTCATCTTTCTTCAGTGAAGAAATGTTTGCCTTTCTGTTCTAAGGGCTTGAAACAGAGCTGCTCAGATGAGAGCAATTTTCTCTCCATTCTCTTATTTGTGAGTTCCATTTTCCTATACCCCTGCAAAAAGAAAGCCTCAAATCAGAAAAAGGTAGAGACCGTGTTTCCCCTGCATTTTCTCTATCAATGCTCATTCATGAAATACCAGAAGACAGCTCTTGTATTACTGAAAGAATTGCCTACCACTGAGCAACAGTGTGTGACAAGAGTGAGAATGAAAGATGGTGTGGGGTTGCCAAGAAACTGAGGTTTTCTTTGGTCGGGATAAAGTACTTTGACAGTTCCCTGAGGAAGAATTAAAACTTCATCTTCAAGAAGGCACAGGTGAAAGTCCATTTTCCACTGCTATAACAAAATACCTGAAGCTGAGTACTTCATAAAGAAATGAGGATTGTTCAGCTCAAAGTTTTGGAGGTTCAAGAGCATGGTGCTAAGATCTGATCAGCTCTGATAAGGGGTCTTTCACGATATCATGGCAGGTGGCATCATGGTGGGAGTACATGTTTGAAGAAAAGATAACTAGGTGAATCAGGAAGCCATAAAGATTGGGGAAGGCTAATCTTGCTCTTTTATAGCAATCCTCACTGACAGCTAACCAGGCTCTCATGGGAACCACCTTCATCCTTTCCAAAGGTTGTACTCCCATGACCCAAATACCTCCCAAGTAGGCTTAACTTCTGAACGGTCCCATCACCTCTCAACATCATGACACTGGGGACCAGAATTCCAACATATGAGCCCTTGAAAGACACACTCCAACCAGACCAGACCAACCCATAGCACAACAGAAATCACAGCATGATTCAAGCAGGGATATAAGAAGTGTGGCTCAAGAAACAGATTTCCTGGGCTCAAATCTGTTTTGCTTAGCATTGCCACATGAAATACAGGATGCATAATTTAATTTGAATTTTCAGATTAATAATGATTAAATGATATTCATGGTTGGGGCTCTGAGGATGATAATGAATACAGAAGAAGGACATATTCTCTCTGACCTCTAATCTGTGGTACTGGCCACTATTTTGAGATAATGCATTACTCTTACTGAACTATGCCTTTAAATAAGTAGTGGACAGTCAGGATGCAGGTGCACTGCCATCACTGAGCTGAGGGGCTTTGCACAATCACAGTCAGTAAGAAAATACCACATATCACAAGTAAACAGAGCAATGGGGTAGAAATGTGGGAATGGCAGCCACCCTACCAGTTGGGAGGATCACAGGCCTTTGACAGAGACCAGCAGGTATTAGTCACAGGAGTCCTACATGGTGGCCCTTGGGGTGGGGATCCTTGGTCTGCTTCTTGTTCACTGAGCAGATCAGACCACAGTTGCTGAATAAAGCCAGGCAGGTTGAACATTTCACAGGCCTCTCTGGCCATGATATTTACATTCGCAATTTTGGTGCTTGTCATTTTTCTACTCACCGTTCGATGACTTTCTGCTGGGGACTGTGCCCACCCTACTCCCCCAGCCAATTGCTTTTCCCTGTAACTTCTAACTTCTATTGGTTCTGGTAGGAAAGGGAGTCCTTACCCTGTCATCCATGGTGTTCTGACTCTCACTTTAGAAACTCCTTGCTCAATCTATTAATGTGGAACGAGCAAGAGGAAATGTATCCATAATCTCATAAAAGCTCTTAGCTCTTCCTGAAGTGTCCAGAGTCTTGCATTTAGACAGTTCCTGTAGCCAGTCTATGAGGCGAATGAGCCCAAGGTCCCCCTGGGTCAATTTGTGGTGATCTCTCAGTTCTGATCTACTAGTTTTACTAATTCCAATAATATTTAATGAACGTCTACCATAATAAGTCCAGTCCAGTGTCCAAAACTGCAGGTTCAATATGCCACCTAATATTTATTGAACACTAACTATATGCCAGGTCCACAAAGTACTTTATATGTATCGTTTCATTTTTGTTTGACAAACTTCTGGGGTAGATATAATTTCTTATCCTATTTCACTGATCTCTGCTTTATATGGGAGCCTTTAAGTGAGGAAGAGATAGGTCATTACAATGCAATATGAATATTATATCCATAGACATGTCTTAGTACACTAACTTGACAGCACAGTGCTAGGCTGGTCAAGACAGGCATGGTCTTAGCTCCCCTAGCACAGACAGGCCAGTGGGAGGATGACAGATAAGCAGGGACAACAAGGCCTGTTGTGACCCCTCTCCTGTTCTCTGGACAGGGTTATCTCATGTAACCAGGGACTGAGCTTTCTGGAAAAAAATCAGTGTTCTAGTCTTCTGTGATAGAGAAACCACCCTCTGAAATTTAGCCACTTAAAATAGTAATGTTGCATCATTGCGCAGTTCTGTATCTTCTGTGGGCTCCGTGGGGGCAGTTCTCTTCTCAGAATCTCTCTGGCCATTGCTGCTGGATATTGGACATAGCTAGAGATATCCAAGGTCTCCATGAGACTGATCCTGAGACAGCTTCCTCACATGAGTGACTCATGTCTCTGACCCCTGGGCTGGCACACCCCGAACAAATAGGGCTGGCCCAGCATCTCCACCTTTAGGTGACCAGTCCACATGGTTGGCACGGCTTCCTTCAAGACACAGTGGGCTTAGGGAGTTGAACCTTTACATGTATCCAATTTTTTCCAGAACCAATGTTCCCAGAAACCACTGATACAGTATGTTTGGCCTAACATTAGAAGTCACCAGTGGTACTTATGCTGTATTCCGCTGGTTATGAGTGAATCTAGGTCAGTCAGATTCCTAGGGAGCAGCCTGCAAAGGCATGAATACAAGAAGGCTGTTTTGGGGGACCATGGAGACTAGCTGCCACAGCAATGCAGGGGGCACTGACTCACAACACAGGAAAAGCCATGAGGGCCAAAGAATCTACTCATTAAGCAACAGACACTTCACTATTTCTTATTGTATAGACTAGTTATAGTCTATACAAAATGTTTATGTATTATATATAATCAAAATTTATTTCCAAATATAACCATCTAATAAAATGGGTATCCAAACTTTGGTTTTAAAAATTGGAAACTCAGACTCACAGAATTTCTGTAACTGAGCTCAAGATCACATTTCCCTGTGAGTGGCCATAATGAATGGGATTTAAAACAAGGTGAGGTCAACAGAGTCACTCAGAGGTCACCTCTACCTCCCTGAAAAGCAAAAACTTCACAAAAGAGGTGTTGTGATGTCTTAGCAGTTTAAAAAAAAATGAATAGGAGCTTCCCAGATATGCAAAATAAGAAATCACAAATAAAAGTGTGAAGTCTACAAAGGACTCCTGGGTTGAAGTCCTGTGCTGCGTTCAGTGTTGCTAACTGATAACGTGTGGGCTCAGGTAGAAGCCTCACATGGACTCTATCCCATAGCATCAGAGAACCCTAGAATGACCTAATTAGGTAAATAGCATACCCTAGTCCTCTTGAATCTCTTAGAGATATATAAGATCTAACTTCCAGTGAGGTCCATGTCGTTTTCTTGGTAGAAAGACACATTTCTACAGCTGGCTGGGCATACTGAGCTCCTTGAAGGTAGAAACTATGCTTAATTATTGCTCTTAGTACCAATCCTGCCACACACTGGGTGACCAATGAATGATGGAGTTGTGGGTGGACATACAGACAGAGATGGATGGATGCTTTATATAACCAGAGTGCCATAGCTTGTAGCTCTTCAAAAAGAAATCTTCAAGCAAAATTTTACATTGTCCTTCCCTGTGAAGCTAATGAGAACCATCAACTTTCCTTATTAAAGTGCCATCTGAGCCCATGACCCACAGCTTCATGTCTCTGTCTCTTTCTGACTGACTGGACCCATATTGGTTGTCTGTACTGCTGTCTGTACTAGCAGCCTGCCTTGATATTCTCCAGGCTTGTCCCTCTCTCTTCTCTCAGTCCTTCTAGATAATTATATCCCTCCACTTGTTTAGGTCTGTGACATACATTCTCAAACTGACCCCAGAACACTCTTCATCTTTTCCTACTGGAGATTTCACACTCACCTCCCATGCTTGAAATCATTGTCTCCCTCAACTCCCTGCCTTCCTCCCCCAGTGGGTTCTTCCTACTGAGATCATGGCACCAACATGTAGTAAGTCAGAAATCTGAAAGCTAGCCTGAGCTCTTCTGTTCTGTTCACCAGCACAAAAAATTGGTCACTGAGTTGTGACAATTTTGTCTCCCATGTTGCAGTTACACTAGCCTTCTCCTGGCCAGAAATCCTGCTTCACATTAGACTCAGCATCTTCAAATGGTCCCTCAACTGATTTTCTGCTTCCAGGCTCAGTTCCTCTGGTCTATCTCCAAACTATAACTTTTTAAAAAGTCCTTCAAAAAGATGAACTCTATCCTCTCACTCTGAGATTCAGTAGTTTAATATAGCCAAGAAGTTTGGAATAATTTTGTGAAATGCTTTTTATTTCTTATTTATACCTTCTTGCATGTCATTCTCTGTGTGCTCACACCAGTTGACTTTGCCACGCACAAAGCCCCAGATACTATCTCAGCTCTAGTCTATTGTATTTTTAAGACTCTAGACACTCTGTTCCCTTATTCTTTCTACCCTGGAAAATCCTTCCCTCTCTCAATTCCTGTGCAAATATTTAATTTTTTAAGAATTAACTTATGCTATAAAAATCAATATTTCTGCCCCTCTACTGGCCCACTCAGTAATATTATCACAGTACCTTCAAATAACTGTTGGTAAGTAGGGATGCCTTTGCTTTCCAGAAATATCCAGAGAAATAAAGAAATTCCATTTTAAAAGAATTACTCTTCCCACCTGTTCCTTAATTTCTAAAACACTTTCAGAAATTTCACACACCTGCCCTTACAGAAGAAAGTCTATGTCTTACACTAATGCCCATCGCTAAAAAATTACCTTTGCAATAAACAGTTTTGGAGGCTTCAGGGAATGGGGACACTGAAATGTCCTGAAAATGGTACAGAAGTGCAAGATCTGAAAATCTCATAGGTGTACCTAAGTACAACCTGGTGCTCTCTGAGCTTTTAAGTCCCTCATACCTACTCCAGGGTTGAGTTTCAACAAATTCCCTTCTGCTCTATGCTGTGTAATAAAATTAAGACTCCAAAGCACATAGTGTTTCTGCCCAAAGCAGAATGCCCCAGCCACTAGAAGCTTGTATGTACAGAACCACTGCAAACCTGTTATCAGTGATTATGGTGCCTCATTTCCTGCCTGTGCCCAAGCTAGTCTCCCAGCAAGAGAGAGGAATTCTGGGGAATCACTGCCATTTGGTGAAGGCAGATTATAATCCTCTGTACATCACTCAGCACTCTTAATACCATCTCATGTAAACCCCTCTCAATTTGAAATACTTTTTCTTCCATTATTTGTGGCATCCCAGGCCCCATAAAAGTTAAGCAACTTGTTCACAGTCATATGATTTGTGACTGAAGCAGTCACCAAACCAGATCTCTGGGACTCCAGATGCCAAATTCATCCTATCACACCAGGCATGCTTCTCTGGCTCCAAAAAATAATCATACCAACTTTCGCCACCCTTTCTACATTAACTTTCTTTTAAACTTCAGCAATGACACTATTATAGGTTTCTATTATTTGCAGAGGTTCACTCTAAGCAATTTCTCTAGGAAAACACCCGCCTGTGCTATGATAAGGTATATGTACCAAAAGTTTGCTATTTGCTTTTTCACCTTTCTTTGTCTTTTGACAGTAGATATTTTTCTAAGCTCTACTTTACTGCTGGTATTAACACCATCCTATTTTTAGGGAATTACTTCTTAGTGTTCTTCTGATGCACCAGAATCTGCTTCTCTCAAATGCAATTTCCATTATCCAATCCTTTCAATAGAGGTGAGAGTGCAGGATATAAGGAGTAGTTTGAAGTGACAGCAAGAAGTCTTTAATTGAGCAACCAAAGAGACTTTTAGATGGCCACCTCAAATTCAGGATCCAGAAAACAAGAAGGTGGAGTATTTGCAAAGGAAAACAAAAAAGCCAAATTAGTCACTCACAGACAGCCATGAAGGAGGAAATCTATTTTGTGGAGGAATGAGGAACAGACAGGTGCCCTAGAAAAATAGGGAAATTTTCCAAGGACCCAACAAATTGGCATTTACATCCTCCCAAATGAGAGACAAAAGCACAAAGTCACAAAATTATTCTAATGAGGAGGTAGGGTGATAAAAAACATCAGTAGGTCTTACTTAATTGAGCTATTTTTAGATTTTTCTTCTGTTTTTATCTCACTTTGGTAATTAAAAATTGAAAATGGTTTGTGAATATACAAACTATAATTTTTTTAAAATATGAGCATTATTGAGATAGACTACAATGAAGCAAGATTATAAGATATGACACATTGCTATATACATATTAATCAATATATATATTTATTGCTGTGCTGGTGATTGACCTGAAGTTCTCATGAATGCTAGGCAAGTTCATGACCACTGAGCTACATCCCCAGCCCACTACATAGGTGTATTTTCAAAACTATTTAGCTATTAACTTTTTGGAAGACAAACCTGGCAAGAGAAACAGGACCTTGATTCTAGCTTTGACACTGCCACTGGGAAATTTGGGGTCCTGGACATGTCTGCCTGGGTCTCTGTTTCATCTCAAGTGTCACAAAGAATCTGTGAACCCCTGGAAGGTAGGCCCTTCCTATCCCCATCCTCATCCTCTCAGTTAGGGGTGGTCCAGAGTACTATAATAAATATTCTCTGACTGTTTGACAGTCAAACACTCTGATACACATATTTCAAATGCTGCAGTTGAGGCTGTTACCAGGGCTAACACTGGGAAGACCATCCCTGGTGTATGCATGGCAGTTCTTCTACAGGACCTGACATTCCCAAAGTGATGTGGGCAAAGGACACTAAGACACAGACACATAGTCACAAAGTGCTTTTCTGGGAGGCTGGAAAGAAAACTCCTGGGAAAAATTCTTTTTTTTTTTCTTTTTTCCTTTTTATGGTTAATAGGATCATTTCCTGATTCCTTTAAGAATATTGTCTGTAACCACCAGCCAAATTACTAGAATACAGGTTTAAATAGAATTACACGGACATCTAATGCCCACTAGTATTAATGTCACCCTTGTTTTGAGGAGGACACATCGTAAGTTGTAGGATTTCCCTTAGATTGTGGGTAAGAGTACATCCTAGAGAGAAGCATCTCATTTTATAACATAGATAACTGTGTAGGAAAATGATCTGTGTATGATACTCTATTTTTATATTTCTTTTTTCTTTTTTACATGTTCCCTGATTCCATATTCTGACCACAAACTCAGAGATGTGTTTTTTTGGGAAGGCTTTGGTCTGAGGACCACACTTGTGCATGTGAACAACTTTTTTATATACACACATCTGAAGGGAAAAAAGTATTTTCTAATAAATGATTAACAATACTCAAAGTTCACTGTTCAATGTGAATGCAAACAAGCTAGCTTCTTTTTTATATTTGCCAGAAGAGCTAGCAATCTAAAAATGGAATAAAAACAAAGTTGTCAATTCAACTAAAATATTTGAATGTTACATTTCCCCAGGTTTTTCTCAATGTTCTTTTCTAAGTCTCCCAAAGAAAGAAATAACACTCTCTTCAGTGACAGAATAACACTTTATCAGGAATTAAGATTGGGAACACCCTAGAAATGGGTGCACAATCAGCTATATCTATCTATCTATCTACCTATCTATCTATCTATCTATCGGTCATACATATACTTTCAACTTGCAATAGTATGAGAAGAATCTGAGGATCATATTAATTAAGACATAAAAGACTTCAGGAAATGTAGAACCTGTTCATTTATAAATTCTGTAAAATTCTGCCTCAGTTTGTTTTCTGTTGCTATAACAAAGTACCACAGAGGAAATCTATTTTGTGGAGGAATGAGGAATAGACAGGTGCCCTAGAAAAATACTTTATGAAGAAAAAAATTCTTACAGTTCCAAAAGTAGGAAAGACCAAGAGCATGGCACCAGCATATCATGAGAGCCATCTTTCTGCATTAAAACATGGTATAGGAAAACATATGATAGGGTTGAGCATGTATACTAGCTCAGATCTCTCTTCTTATAAAGATACTAATGCCATCATGGCTTCATTTAACCTTAATTACCTCCCAAGGGACCCACCTTAAATACCATCAATATGTGAATTTAGGGATTAAGTTTCTAAAACACAGACTTCTGCAAGCCAGGAACAGAATGCTATGGTTTGAATGTGTACCTTCAAAACACATGTGTTGAAAATTTAATCCCCAAATTCATATATTGGTGGTATGTGGATGTGGGGTCTGTGGGTGGTTATAAGGGTCAGATGAGATCATGAGGGTGGGATCCTCATGATGGCATTAGTGGCTTCCTAAGAAGAGGAAGAGAGATCCAGACTGGTCCACATGTTGCATCTCACCATGGCTTTTCCTCCACCATGCTGCAATGCAGCAGAAAGTTTATCTCCAGGTTCTGATGCCAAGGTCTTGGGCTTCCCAGCTTCCAGAACCATAAAAAATCATTTTGTTTTCTTTACTTTATAAATTATCCAATTTCAATATTCAATTAGAGGAACAAAAAATAGACTAAGATAGAAAAGAGTCATTATTGGCAGATTTGCTCTGTGGGCAATGTTAACTGCATGGAGAAAAAATGGTGCCAAAGGTAGCAAAGCTATTAAACTATGGCTGAGGAGGAAAGGGGAAGCAGCTGTATATTAGGGTAGCAACAAATGAAAAGGACAACCCTACTGAAAAGTCTTCCATTTGATGCCATGCAGGTGGAGATCCCAAAAGAGAGAAATGTGACAAAAACTTGACAAGGATGGGATTCATATAGGCTGAAATTTGAAAGACACTAAGTGACATTCCAGAGAATATGCACTTGAAATGATTTAGTAAACACACAAGTGTATTTTTGTACTCCCCACATATATGCACAGATATGTTAATAAATGTGTACATACATATGTATGCAAGTGCATATACATATATAATTTCGTAAGCAGGCATGTTGCTTGTAGAAATTTTTAAATATTAAACAAAAAAATAATAATAAATTAAACTCTCCTGTCACATCTCCATTCCAACCTATCTTTCAGTAGTATTTTGGTATATTTTGGGGTCCCTCCTATTCCTATATAGTTATATATAGAAATATATTATTAAAATATAAGCCAAGTAGGGTGACAAATGCAAGTAATTCCAGTTACTTGGGAGGGTGAGCCTGGAGGATTGGAAGTTGGAGAGCAGCCTGGACAACAGTGAGACCCAATCCCAAAAAAAAATAAAATAAAATAAAAAAAGAGAAAGAGACTGGCAGGTACATAGTCCAATCAACAGAAGTAACACAGAGTTGAAAATGTTGATACATAATATATATTATCAATTTACACATACATCTTTACATGTAAGATAACATATTTGTATCTACAATTTTATATTTTTTTCACTTATTATACTATGTATATTCTCTTGTCATTAAATATTTTGGAAATACAAGTCTTAAGAGCCAATTGTATTTCTACATAGGATGTAATTTATTGAACTACTACAAGATCATGGATATTTTTCTTGTTCCGATTACTTTTGCTATGATAAATAATATTTAGTCCCAGCAGCTGGGGAGGTTGAGGTAGGAGGATCACAAGTTTAAAGTCAGCCTCAACAAAAGCCAGGTGCTAAGCAACTCAGTGAGATACTGTTTCAAAATAAAATACAAAATAGGGCTGGGGATGTGGCTTAGTGGCTGAGTGCCCTTGAATTCAATCCCAGGTATCCCTCCAAAAATAACTAAATAAAATAATATTTAGTGAATATTCTTGTTCAAATTGTTCATTATTTACTTATCACATGGAAATATTTACTTGAATCAAGTCATTAAATCTGGCATAAAGCACTATGTTACATTACTTCACATATCTTTGTGGGTGTATCTAATAATTTCTTTGGTATACACTCCCAGAATTCACATAATTAGGTACAATTATATACATTTTTTAGGTCTTTGGACTCGTAAGTCAAAATTCTCCTCTAGAAAGACTGTAGCAATTAGCACATCTCCAGTGAATGAAAATATTCATGTCATTAAACTCTTACCAATGAGCTACATAATTTTGTTGACTTCTCAAATTTGATTGAACAAATAAGACTTTTGTAAGTAAGTCACAATTTGCCTTTCTCCATTTTAAGAAGAAGAGCTCAAGTTCCATACTACCTAGATTGAACTCCAGCGCCTCTATTTATTAGGTCAGTGATTTTTACAACATAGTCAAAAAGTACAAAGAACGCTGCCTAAAATGTGTCCAGAGTTCCATAATGCTGATGCAATTTGCTCTCATTTGAGGGAGCACAATGCTTATGTACTGAATGTAGTTGCAAGTCTGAACATACTTTACACACCTATTATATTATAAGATCTTATCAATGCCCCATGAGGTAAACATGGCAGATAATGGTTCCCACTGGAAGAATAAAGAAAATAAAACTCAGAAGGTCAAAATACCTTGCAGGTTAGTGACAGTATTAAGAATGAAATATAGGCCTCCTGGGGTTATGTTTCCCACAGAGGTAAACTAGTTTTATGGGACCAACTTGTGCAAAGAAAATAAAGAGAAAAGCGTGCATGTGTGTATTTTTTAAAGACTGATTTGTATATGTCCGAGAGCTACAGCGTTAGAACTGTTATAGCCAAGATTTGGAAGAGGGATATCAGGAGAAGCAAGTTCAATATTTGGCACCACTTTTCTCCTTAATTGACTGTCAATTTCAAGAACAGTAGCTGAGGGGCTGAGTGGGGCCTGATCAGTGCCACGGTGTGGAGGAAACTCAATGGAAGGTCAGGGCCTGCCAAGGACAGGGTTCTGGTAAATGCACAGGCTTTTGATTATGCGTTGTAGGAACTACTCTTTTGGAATAAAGAAGAACTGACTCAAACCTAAACTTTCAAACATTTTAATTCCTAATCAGATTATGGCATTTTGTCCCTAGCCAGCTACTTGCCAGGCAAACACAGAGCCTCCATAAATAGAAAGAATTCTATTAAAAGTCTCAAGTCATCTTTAAATATTTTCAAATACAAGGTCCAGGCAAAACAAAAACAGTTATTTTTAGAAGAATATAAGACTTAACTGAAAATGGAAGGTGACAGTTACAAGGACACAATAAATCCAATATTCTGAGAGATTACTGGTGAAATGCCTGAGAATATTAGACCACTAATGAAATATATTAAACATCAGGTTGATAAATAGATTATGGACTTCCAAAATTTCTTGTCCTTCCAAACTTTGTGCTGAAAATGTAACTTCACTGTGAATGTAGTTAGAGGTAGGGCCTCTGGGAGGTGATTAGGTTAGGTGCCACCATGACGGTGCAGCCCCCTCTGATGGAATTAGTGCCTTCCTGAGGAAAGATACCAGATCTACCTCTTGCAAACATGTGAAAACACAGTGAGAAGGTGGCCATCTATAAGCAAGGAAGGGAACCCTCATCAGGAAACAGTTGTGTGGGCACCTGGATCTTGGACTTTACAGTTTCTAGAACTGTGAGAAATAAATGTATTATTTAAGTTACCCAGTCTATGGTATTTGAAATGAGACAAATGACCTTCAAAGAGTAATAATACAATGAAGAGCTAATTCCTTTATAAAAAGTATAAAACCAAAAGACAATGGAACATGAAAACTATAGGTTTAAAGTTACTGGAGGGAAGGAAGAACTGCCAAATTTTCTATATAAAACAAAATGTCTTGGAAAAAATATAGTAAAATAAAGAGACATTCTTACCAAATATCAAAAATGCAATCTATCATGGTTAGACATGTACTGAAGGAAATACTAAGTGAAGTTCTTTGGGCCAAATGAAAATAACTTTTGAAGTTGAGGTATTCAGGAAGGATGAAGATATGGTTAATAAGTGGATAAATCTAAATAAACAGTATAAAATGATAATGATGATGAAATATATAGAAAATATCAAAATAGACTTAAGAAGAGTACACAGGGTAGGGGAGGGTGAATTGAATCAAACTTTTCTATGATTGTTGTATTACCAAGAAAATGGTTTTGCTGGGCATGGTGTGCACACTGGAAATCCTAGTTATTTGGGAAACCAAGGGAGGAAAATCACAAATTTAAGGCCAGCCTGCACAACTTAATGATACCTTTCTCAAAATAAGAACTAAAAATACTAGAGACATAGTTCAGTGGTAAAGTGCCCCTGGGTTTAATCCCCAGTACTGGAAAGGAAAAAAAACCGTGGTAAAAACTGATCAGCTGGTCATGGTAATGCTCGCCTATAATCCCAGGGACTCTGGTCACTGAGGCAAGAGGATTTCAAATTCAAAGCCAACCTCAGCAACTTATCAAGGCCTAACCAGCTTAGCAAGACCTTGTCTCAGAATTAAAAGGGGCCAGGAGTGTAGCTCAGTGGTTTAACAGCTCTGGGTTCAATCGCTGGTACCAAAATAAAATTTAAAAATCCTATGTTGGTCAGCTTTTCATTGCTGTGAACAAAACTCCTCACAAGAAAAACTTGAAGGAGGAAAAGTCTATTTGGGCTGATATATTCAGAAGTCTCAGTCCATGGTCAATGACTACTATTCTGGGGCTGAGGTAAGGTAGAACATCCTGGCAGAAGGGTATGGCAAAGAAAAGCAGCTCACCTCTTGGCAACCAGAAAGCAGAGAGAGCAAGACAGGAGCCAGAGACAAGATGTACTCCAAGGTCATGCCCTCAGTGACCTACCTCCTCCAACCCTGTCCTGCCTGCTTCCAGTTAGCACCCAGTAGTCCATTCAAATTATTAATCCATCAAATGTATTAATCTCCTTAAGAGGTTACAGCTCTCATAATCCAATAATTTTCCCCCTGAACATTCCTGCTTTTCCTAACACATGAATTTTCAGAGGACATCTCATATCCAAACCATAACAAAAACTAATAATTATTATATTTTAATGTATTAAGTTGCATATAATATCTAGATTAACCACCCCAGAGGACAGACACCGATGCTGGGGATTTCCATGGCCAGGTAAGAGTCATGGATAAGAAACAGGGCAGAACTCTCAGAAGACAGAAACAATGAGGGAAACTGGGGTGCCCAAGACATTGAAAACAATTCACCTCTCAATAGCTTATCCTGAGCTACCCCTGCTTTTAATAGCAATGAACCCTAGCATCACATACCACCCACTGCCCAGTGCAAACTGTGCAGATGGAGAAGATTGCCTGTGGGAATGACAGCCTGGAGATGAGTCCAAAAGCAGAAATTGTCTAGTATTGTGGAGAGTCAAACATTTGAATAAATGAAAGCAAACTCAACCACAAAAGAATTTAATCTGCATAAACAAAGATGAGAACATGGAACAGGACAATATCCTCAGAACCAAAGGAGAAATAATCATAACCAAAAAGTCTACTAGAGAGATCATTAAAATTTAAATTATGTTTACTAAACAAAAATAATAACTAGGATGAAGAGTAGAATAAACACAGCTGAAAGCAAATAATGAGCCGGATGCCTGGGAAATACTCCCTGAACGTTGCACAAGTGGTGGAAATAAGAAAAGCATGTAAAGAAGCATAACAGAAATGAAAATAAACAGAAATTTCAAGGTCCATCTAAAAGAAGAATGGAAAGTGTTGGATAGAAAGCAATCACTAATGAAAGGAATACTGATTTAGAACTCCGTATCAGACCAAGAACTTTACCATGATAAAGCATGCAAAAATCTTCAATTAAATATAATTTTCAAACAGTTAAAATGCCACATAATCTTTAAAAAGTGAAAAGAAAATACTGGAACTAAAAAACAAGCAGGGAGGTTGGAAGTCATCAAAGTCTGCCCTCAGTTAATGCATTCTCTGGGTTATGGAGATTGGGTTTGAAAGGACACACAAGTGGTGGCTTTGGGGTGGTCCAAGACAGAGTTTGGGGACTAGGACACCAGCTTCTACACACATCCTTCAAATGGATTTAAGTGCAGTGTAGGGTGGACTACAGAAAGTCCATCCCCTGCAAATGGAAACAAACAAAAAACTAATTTATCTTGAACTGGATGATGGTAGAAAAGAAGAATCTCTTCTTTGCTTTATAAATCACAGACTTGGAGTAAAAGGTGTAATTTAATATTCCTACCTGATTGATGCAATGCCACCATAAGTGAAAATAACTTAATTTCAAGTAGTCATTGCTTAGTAGCAGCAGTCTGCTGCAACTGCAGAGTCACACAATTATCCCCCATGGAGAAGCCAATTTTTGTTGAATTTCTAACAAACATATTTGTAATCTGAAATTTGTCACTGTGCGTGTATGTATGTGTGTGTGTGTGTGCAAACAAGTCACTATGACTATGCAGCAGCAGAAACAGCTGCCCCAAATTTCAGATAATAGAGTTATCAAAACAGAGAATAAAACAAGTATGTGTGAAATAACTAACAAATTAAAAATAATAAACTTTAAAAGTGAGAAAGGAAAATGTTGTCCAAAAGTATCAGTCAATCTGAATGGCCCAAAATACATATATATATATATATATGATTTAGCAAGTTATTGTAAAAAACAAAAACAAAACAAAAAACGATCATTTGGATTAATCTGAAGTGGCAAAGACAGTTAACATTAAAAGATACATTGATATACTAATTTTTAAAAAATAAATAACATGATAGTTTGAATAGATGTAGAAAATGTAGTCAAAATTTAGTTATAATGTAGATAAAATTGGAAACAAATTAATGATTAAAACCAAATAACTTTTTAGGGGACAAAACAAAATTTCCAGCAAATTAGGCATGTGAAAACCATCCTTTGTGTGTCATGTAGATATTGTATCTCCCTCATACAGATATTGTATCTCTACCAAGTACTTATGTACGAGCACTATTTGTGTACGTTTTATTAGAAACTGTTATCAGTACCATGAGATACTCAACTACTTAGGGAGTTTGTATGTGTTTGTTTATGTAATAAGCATAGCATTATACATACTTTAATTATTATATATTATATATTTTAACTATATAAATAAAAATAAAAATATCATTATAAGATTCTAAATCAACTACACATAACACAAGGGAACCATCATACAAATTATTACAATTATTATTATTTTAAAAAGTTCAAAATGAGTGATACCAATAAAATGGCAGAAAGGACAACTCCTAATTCCTGTCTCTCCACAGAAACATCAAAAAACAAGTAGAAACTATTCCAACCAACTTTGTAAGGATACTGGACAACAGTGGAAGGTTTATAACAAAATGAAGGCTGAATCAACAAAATTCAAATTTAAAACAGCAGGAAAGCATTTCATTTACCTCTGTTCCATTCTCCCCCAGCTGGGCTGCCATCTTGAAGAGGCATCTAATATTCCCAAGGTGAGCCTCAGGCCCTGCTTTCAGAGGGAGCAGAGCAGCCCTCATTCACAATTGCTCCTTTCTGTTTCACCTAACATTGTTAAGTAACATAATTTTAAATTCTAGAACTCTTGACACTTATAAAGGAAATATTAACTTTCTCATGTCAAACTGAATCAAGAGCCAGACTTCTGGAGCCAGGAACAGTCTGACACCTAGGACAGTATTTCTCATGCTTATCAAAGATTACCTTTAAGATAAATAAAATGTGATATTGTATTTCAATTTCAGAATAATAAAAAAGAAATAGCAATATTCACGTTTGATTCAGGCTTGTTCTACAAATTACCACAGATTTTTCATTTCCACTTCGACTTTAAGTACCCTTGCTGCAGAACCAGAAAGAAAGAATCCTATCAAACATCCTTATCAATACTCATAGGAGTCGTTTAATTCAGCCCTTTGTGAAGACAACAATCAGTTGTTGGTTATTTAACAGAGAGTATATTTATACAATAAGACTAAGCACTCTGACTGAGGAAGAAGTATATGCCAGATAAGTCTACATATTCAGGTTCTCTATTCATGTTTTCTTTTCCATCACTTGGGACCATCTTTCCACTAAGTTTGTGAGGTTTATCTGCTTTTCTCTTAATCACTATGAAAATTTTGCTGGTACTTCTTTGTGTGTCTTGCTTATTCTTGTTCCATATAATCTGTAATAATTTTATTTATTATTCATAATTAAATTGAATGTGATGATATATCTGGGTATAAATTAACATTTTACTACTTGTTATTTTTCCCATGTCTCCTATGAGCCCACTTCATTCTTTTCTTCTTATGGACCAATCAAGTAATATTTTAACCATTCTATTTGCCTCTCTATTAACTTATTATAAATGACTTTTTATCATGGTTACATGCATCTTTGACATATTGTAGTAGAAGTTAAATGAGTTTTTAAAAAATAACTTAACCCTTTTTAAATCTCCCCCCAAAATATTGACATTACTATTTTCTATATTTTAATTCTACATTAAATTCTACTAGACATTGGTATTAAATTCTACTAGACATTGTTTTCTATAATCACTATAAATTTAGTTACCTCCCTCATACATATTATTCTTAATATCATCTATTCATTTCTGTGTTTTCATACTTCCATCTAGTATTGTTTTTACTTCTGACCAAATATCCCTTTTAGAATTTCTCCTAATGATGAATCCCCGATTATGAATTTTTTCTAATTTTGCATGTTTGCAAATGTATTGTTCTATTCGTTTTTGGAAGATATTTTTGTTTAATATAAAAATTGTATGTTGGCATTCATTTCATAGTTTCAAATGTTTTCTATGGCTCTAGGTTTCATAATTTATATTGCAAAGAGGGTTATAAGTCTTCCTTCTCTTTGAAAGTAATGTGGTTTATTTTCTCTACCTCTTTTACAATACTTTTGCTGACTTATTTTTTAATGTTTTCCTCTGATGTGCCTAGTTATGTCTTCTTTAATATTTATCATGCTTGAAGTTTCAAAATCTTGGACCTGTGATTTCATGTCTTTAATTGACTTTGGCAAATTATTTTCCAGTATTTCCTCAAATATTGTTCTTATCCATCTTCATTTCTCCTCTTCATCTATACATCAGTAATATATATATTAATCCTTTTTCTGACTTTCCATGTGTTATTTCTGTTCTTCTCTGTCTTTCTTTTTCTTTATGCTTCAATTGGATACTTTTTACTGACTTTTATAATTTTCATAGTCTGTTTTTTCAATTTTCTCTTAAATTTACATATTGGGCTTTTAATTTCACATATTATATTTTTCATCTCTATAATTTTCATTTATTTCTATGGATTCCAAGGCACTATAGAAATTGTCCTACATGTCACACGTTTTTAAAATATTTAACTCTAATTATTTTAAAATGTTTCCGATAAATTTGATAACTGAGGTACCATGAGGACCAATTTTATGACCTTTTCCCCTCTCCTTTTTAAAACTATAAACCAGACTCATAGTATATTTAGTAATTGTAACTGCATGCCACACAGTTTGTAATAAAATTCATATAGTTATTTAAAGCTCTGACTGATTCCAGCTTCTTCCCAGAAAGATTTTATTTTGAGGAGAGAGCCTCAGTCAAATCTGGTTTAAGCTACTTTGAAGAGGGGTTTCAGAGTTTTGTAAGAGCTAGCTTATATCTTTACTCATATTGCTGGAGTTCATTTTTACTCCCACTTGTGGAATCTCTTGTCCTTTCTCATTGGTGAGCTCAGGATTCCCATCTGTTTTCTCAACCAAATCAGAGTGCTAAACGTTTTACTCATCTGTTCTCCTTTCTACTGCTTCCCTCTTGCCTTCTCAACCTCTCTGCCAAAAGATTAACAAATAGCTTAATGAGAAGGGTGCAACACATGGTTTGCAGATCTCAATGCATTTCCCTTCTCTCTACATATTGGTCTACACTTACCTGACTGTCTTGGAGTCCAGGATCCAAGTTTAAGTTCCCAGCTCCATGAGGCTGCATGAGGCCCAGTCTGGTTTTCCAACCTTCAGACACTGCTCTCTGTTTGGCCTCTGAACTTCCAAGCCCATATCACCTGCGAACTGCCAAATACTTCAGTGGGAAATTCCCCATGGATTGTTGGTCAGTATGCTTTCCTTGTCTCTCAGATCTTATCCTAGCTTCCAATAAATTTGCTTTATATTTTGTTTCCATCTTGCACTTGTCCTTGGTGGAAGCATTGATCTATAACAAGCACTCTGCCCTTACTGAAGATGGAAAATCAAAAGGTCGCTTAAAGATTTTACCTTTATCTTCAATATTCTGATAGTAGTTAAATTCCCTGGAAATGTTCTATGCAAATCTAGATATCTTCTTTATATTTTTTTAACTATCCAGGAATGACAAAAACCTCTGTGTTTAATCTGTCTTTCTCTCTTCCCCTGTCTCGCATTTTATTTGTTTCCCTGCCCATTTTCCCAAATGATCATCCCTCTGCCTTCTGCTATCTTCAGTCCTTTATGACACAGAGGGTTCTAACTTCTAACTTACCTATTCAGGGTTTGAGCTAAAAATAGCCACTGGTTTTAAAGAATATGAATTACACCTTTAAGCCTTCCGTCATGACTCTGAAAGTTTTAGGAGTGATCTTCATAACCATCGTCTAATGACCACAACTCAACCTTCCTAACCCTAATCCTGCCTAATTCAGTGTCTGCAATGGAGTCTCTAGAGTTCCAACTGAATCTCCTCAACAAAGTCATACACACAAATCCAGTTCCTTTAACTACCGAATGCTGACAGTTCATAGCTGTATCTATTAAGGGTATTGCCCTCAGCAATAGGAAACTTGATGTCCAGGATTCCATCATCACTAAGAGACTTGATGCACAGAAACAAAGGCATGGCCCCCGTGAAGAGCTGTTCCAGCTCAAATGCCCCCAAAACTCATGGGGGCCTTAGTTGCAACTTTATTTGAATGTTAGCCTTTCCCTTTGCCTGTTCTGGTTTCTCCCTTCTTTACAGGTTTGTATTTTGTGATCACACACCAAAAACCCTTTTACATGCCACTCCCCATCTTGGTACAGTCTACGAACACTTCATTTCCTGTTCACTACACCAGTGTGGTGTCCATTGCTATAATGTCATCTTTAAGTGTAGGCCAATGACATCCAAGGACAGGGGAAATTTGGGGCAAAGAAGGAAAGAAAGTTGGTAAAGAAATAATTTTGTGCCCACCTAAGCTAATTTTTAATCAGCTCAGCTCTGGAGTTTACAAGATAAACACAGTAGAGCGGACAACAGGGATTAATTGAAGCTAAATGTCTATTTACCAGCTTTGATAATGAGCCTATTATAAAAACAGGCACACAGAGTTGTGGACTGAACAGATAGAAGTTCAGGATAGACGGGTGAAAGTTTCCATCTTGCTATCTCTAATGATTCCTGGGCTCAAAAGAACACTAATTATAACTGGCTTGATTTACTCTTACTCTCTGGAACTCATGAAGTTAAGGCACACCACTGGGGAAAAATACAGAACAAGATTTCCCTCCAGAGAAAATTTTAAATTAAAAAGTAACCAAAATACTTACAATTAACAGGTAAGATGACTATAACTCTCAGTTATTTAGTGTCTTGTAATTCTGACAAAGAACAATTGAATTTCATTGATTCTGTGCAAGCATTTGTACAAAAGTGAAATTCATTGCAAATTCTTTGGTGGAACTCTGTGGACATATTGAGGCAGGTTTAATTTGGGAAGCAATCCTTATTTCTATAGACACAAGATTTACCTTTAACCAGCTTATAAATGCCCTTTTGCACTAAATGCCAAGTGTCCTGTATTACCCAATCACTTCTTCCGGTAATTTTTTAAAAGAAAGAAAGAAAAGGAAGGAAGGAAGGAAGGAAGGAAGGAAGGGAGAGAGGGAGGGAGGGAGGGAGGGAGGAAGGAAGGACGGAAGGAAGGAAGGAAGGAAGGAAGGAAGGGAGGGAGATTGAGAGAGAGAGAGAGAGAGAGAGAGAGAAAGAAAGAAAGAAAGAAAGAAAGAAAGAAAGAAAGAAAGAAAGAAAGAAAGAAAGAAAGAAAGAAAGAAAAAGAAAGAAGCTTGTATTCCATACACTTTTAAGTTTATATTCTGATCCAAGCTAAGATTTGGTTATTTACTTGTAAATCTCAACACAATCTGTTCCTGCAATCAACATTATAGAATGTTCAGCATTCATAATAAGCTGTAATTAATCAGGAAAACTAGTATTCTACCAAATCACACCATCACATAACTAAAATTTAAAGATAACAGAGTAAAATTTGTAAGGTTGCGAAGGGTAAGCAGGGTAAGAAACCTCTTCCATGGATAGCTATGGAAGTCACACATGCTTATTTGAATTACCTTCATTCCTCACTAGAATGAAGTTCCATGAATAAGAACTTTCTGTCCACTCCTTAGATCAGTGCTTTTTACACTGTAAGGAATCAGAAAGTACAGATTGGATCAATTAAAAAATTGTTACAGGAAGCTATAGGACAAATATTCCCTAGTAACAAAAGAGAAAATGCATTAGATTTATTTGTAAGAGTAGAAAGGAAAACCTAAAAATTTTCATAGGAAGGGCATAAAATTCTTAAACATGTCCAGCTCTTTATCCATAGCAGTGAAAGCCACTACAGGAAAAATGTCACTCAGATTCTGTCACCTGATAAAACTGGTCATGGTATTAATGGCACAAAATTATTACTGGAACACATTCTAATAACCCAGGTTTCAGGTAAGAAAGTAAACATATCTTCTTAGAAATAAACCTGGAAAAAAAGAAAAATACCAATTAAGGATAATAACAGTAAAAATAAGAAACATTTACATTCATAAAATAAAATATATGAGAAAATGCCAAATACTTAACTCTTGGTTCAGAATGCTTCTGGATGCCAGGTGAAGATGCTGTTCTCTTCAGATATATATGCAAGTGTCAGACATCTACAAAACAGGCTCAACAACCTAAGGAACAGAACAGCAATAGTTTCTTTGAATTAAACCAAAAATATTAGGTCATCCAGCAATCTAAAGGGATCATCTTGAATCTTGTTTGATATTCAAGGAATGGTAAATAAGGTGGTGGTAGAGAAGAAGGTACAAGATAATTGGGGAGGGGGATCATTATTTACATGGAATTATGGAAAGAAAATTGGTATAATGTTCTGTAGCTACTGCATCTTTGTCAACTCAAGAGAAGAGGAGGCTAAATCATATACCACTGCTTTATTCAGGACTTTATAATACCAAAAAGTATCCATTTAGTGAACAGGAGAGTCAAGCCTTTAGATCCAATAAACAATTATGGACAAGCAAATGTCACTCAAGTCATTGTATTTATGTACTTTATAACTCTAGTATCTTATTATTATTATCATTTTCTGAACAGTTAGTTCAGTAACTTTTCACCCTTCCTCTATAATGCGCTAATCTGTTTTTGTTACTATAATAAAACACCTGAGACTGGGTAACTTTAAAACGAAAAGGAATTAGTTTTAGCTCACAGTCCTAGAGGTTAAAAGTTTAAGGACCTCATCTGGTGGTGGCCTACTTCCTGGCAGAGTACTGAAAAGGCACAGAGCATCACAAGGCAAGACACCGGAGCATGCATGTATATGTGTATGTCTCTTCTGGTGTCTCTCCCCATTCATAACAAGATTCAGTTACAGAAGCTCCACCTTGACGATGGTATTTAATCCTAATCACCTTCCAAAGGTTCCTGGTCCTCTTTATTTATTTATTTTTATTTTTATTTTTACTTTTTGTGGTACTGGGAATTGAACACAGGGGCACTCTACCACTGAAATACATCTCCATCCTCTGGGACAGGATCTTACTGAGTTGCTGTAGGATCACTTCAAACTTGTGATCCTCCCGCCTCAGCCTCTGGAGTGCTGAGATTATAGATGTGTGTCACCACACCCAGCCCAAATGCCCCATTTCTAAACATCATAGCCAGATTAAGTTTCTATCCTGTTAATATCTCAAAATAGGAATTAAACTTCAACACATGAAATCAGTGGGAAACTCAAATCTAACCATATCAAATTCTTTCAAGATACAGATGAGAAAAAGAAAATATATCAATTAAAGTATCCAAAATAAAAGAGGAGGAAAGAAAGAAAACACCTAGACAACTGATGAATGTACACTGTGTATATATTATCTAAACTGCATAATGAAATTATGATCAGGAAATGCTAATGAGTTAATTAAAGAAACAAAATATGTTTTTAAATGCCCAAAACATCAAAAAATGATATAAATTCTCAGATTAAAAAAATATAAAACAACAGAGTGAAATAAAGAATGAATTCTAAAAATACAATTATTAATGTTCCAGTATCATGTGGGGAATAGCAATCTAGTTTTTTAATTTCTCTGGTTCCTCTAACACACACACACACACACACACACACACACACACTCACATACACAAGGCAAGCAGAATAAGATGAAGAAAAACATGTGGACAACATATATTGTGAAATTTGGTGAGAGGTTACCTTACAGAACACAACAAGGAGAAAAGATAAACCTCCAACACATAGATATAGGATCCATGAGTAGAGAGACATCAGAGCTTATTACAGCCATGAAAATAGACAAACTAAAATTGGCAAGTGTACACTGCAAACACGTCAACTAAGAACAGCAATGGAAACTTGAGGAAGTCCTAAAGGTTCCAAGTCAGATGACTAGAAAAGCCTGATGCTAGAGCAAAACAGATTCTATGGACTCTCCAAGTCTATAAACCAAAACTTGATTTCAGGATGAATCTCTGCTCCGAGGAGAACTTCTAGGAATAGAACTGACATGGAGCAGTAGAAGTAAATGAAAAGGAAAATTCAAATATAACCAGGAATGAAAACAGAAAAGGCAGGTTTCAGAAAGCATAAAACCATATTTTTATCTCTTGGGGAAAACAACAGGAATGGAATCTCCAGCAAAACAAAATTATAAAACTTATCTGTTGATTTCTCTGTTCAAAAGTACAGGCAACCTGTATAATAAAAACATGAAGGAAAGGCATGCTTACAAAATGAATGGAGAGAGAATACATGATAATAGATACTAAGAAAAGATAATACAAAATGCAATTGTAAGATAGCCAAAATTAGGCAATTAATTAAGTGAAGGAGGATTTGAGAAGGGAAGTGATAGAATTTAGCAAATTTTTAAAAATCTTATTTTATTTTAAAAAATATTTTTAAATAAAAAAAATTTTAAATAGCATCATGACAGAAATGAATACTTTAAAAGACTGCAAGATAAACTAAGCATAACAGATCATGACTTGAGGTCAAAATTATTTAAATGAAAATAATGTAGTGGAATCAAAAAAATCTACAAGAGAAGGGAGTAGATATAGAATAGAAGTTAATTAAATTCAATAGAAATTCATTTGGATTTCCCAATAAATAAAATCAATGAATGATAAAAATACTAAAACAAATTTCAAGAAAACTTTTCTAAATTAAAATATTATATTAATCTATATATTAAAATAGTACACCATATATTTATAAAAATATTAGCAGAAAAACAAGTATTGAGACATGCTATGTTGTAAGTATTGTACCAAGAAAAGGAAGAAAGGAAGTTCTTAGAATTTGTGGTAAAAGGGGTGATATTAAAAAAGAAACATGTAACAATTAGACTTTTTTTATAACATTTTATGTCATAGGACATTTAAAATATTCAATAAAGTAAGATCTGAACCAGTGACTTTTTCTCCAAACTGATGTTCAAGTATAAAATCACAAGCACAGTTCAATTCCTATGCAAGAATATAAGGAATATAGTTTTCATGATTATCTCCTAAGAATATAAAAAATAAGCTTCAGACAACCTAAATGACAGATTGCATCAAAGTTAGGTTGTGAACCTAAAGTACATATTTTTTCCATGGAGGCAAATCATGGTTATAAGGACTACAGTAAAATATATGCCGAATACGCTGACAATGAAGATTCAATTCACTATCAGAAATAGGTGGAAATGACTGGTGGGAGTGATGTAACTGGTAGAAATCAGGATCAGATTCATGTTCTAAAGAATCAAAGAATGAATGCTGCAAAAACTGAGATAAGCAAGCAAGTGAGTACATATAAGAGAGAAAGAAAAAGGTTTGTCCAAAGAGAAGGGACCTTACAGCCTCAAATCCTGGGGAAGGGGCACAGTTTACCCCTATTATGGTTTCTGGAACTTCCTTTCTCTCTCTCAGATCCTCACTCCCCTCACTAATCTTTATTGGTGTTCCTTGTGTCCATGCATCAGTCTTAGTCTTTCTATTGGATCCTCCAATTAGTTGCACGACCATGGAAGTATCTGCCTGATCCTATCCTTTGTCCACCCTTAGGGAGGTGAGAGCTTAGGGAGGTGAGAAAAACACTTTGTTCCTTCCCTTGAAAAACAATATTCCTTATTTTGAAAAACAAATATTCTCTGACCCTCTGACCTCCTTTTCATGGACCTCCATTGTCTCCTCCTGCACTGGCTGCCTATTTTTCCTACCTCAATTACCTTCATGAACCATATTGTCCTACAAAAGCAATGAAGATACTGGCAAAATGAAAGTAACCATTAACTATTTCAGAACTCTGGAAAGCAACTATGTTAGTTAGCTTTCTGTTGCTAAAGCAAATTACCTGAGATAAAGCAACTTAAAGGAGGAAAGGTTTGTGCTGGCTCATGATTTCAGAGGTTTCAGTCCATGGTCTCTTGGCTTCACAATTTGGGGTCTGTGCTGAGGCAGAATATCATGGAAGAAGTGTGTGGTAGTGGAGTACTGTTCACCTCTCAGTGTCTGGGAAGCAGAGAGGAAGAGGCAGTGATTCCAATATTCTCCTCAAGGTTATGTGCCCCAATAACTTCTTTTCCTCCCAATAGAACCTTCATGAAAGTTCCACAACCTCTTAAAAATGCCTTCAACTAAACCAAGCTTTCAATACAGGAACTTTTGGGAGACATTTAAAATCCGAATCTTAACAGTAACCAAAGCCAGAGAAAACTGAAAATCATTTATCCAGAAGAAATTACAGGGCTTCCAAAGTACACCAGCGCATGTAACATTTTAACTTGGAGCTATTCCCTTTCACAATTCATCCCTCCTCTGTTGTGCTAGCCATGAAAACCCACTGAAAGTACAGTCTTCAGAGGGACAGTCAATATTTTGTCTGAACTTCCAACTCCCAGGAAATGCTCCATTTTTATTGTTGCTATTTAGTTTAACACAGAGTTCAGTTCATCAAGAAAGAAAAACAAATGTTCTACCCTTAGGACATGAGAACGGTGGCAATTTTTGTCAATGTTGCAACTACCTCAGGCTATAACTTGCTTTGCTTGTGGCAAACAAGAGCCTAGCCAGGGTACAAAAGGAAATGGTGGGAAACAAGTTGATCATAGGGAACCTGAAAGTCTGATGAAGTTCTGGAGATCTCAATGACTGTGCTCATTCATAAAGCTATGCAGACACCCAGGAAAGATCTGACCCACTCCCCTCTTAAGGATCATGAAGCCATGCCCAGGCAGGAAGTAAAAACCAAGGACCTCTAGCAAACCCTGTGAAGTTTAAAGTTATGACTTCTCACGCAGATCCCTTAAGCAAAGGGAAGAAAATAAACAGGACAGACATTTAGAAGTCTTTCCACCTCCTTTGCCTGACCACATAACATTAATCTAAGGATGCACTCTAGATCTCAAAAACCACAACAAAAATTTTAAAAGTTGCAAAGAACTAAGTGGTTTCAACTGCAGAAACTGAAAATTAGTCCAGGTAATTGCCCAAACAAATAAATAGCAACAAAAAATTAATTAACAAATATCAAAACAAAATTTAGCTAGAGTAAAAAACCAGAAAGGGAAAATTAATTTTATCAGAGGGAGTTTTTATGACATGTTACCCCCCAAAAAATCTAGTTTTAAACAAAATAAATGAGCAATACAAGTAAATAAAAATATATCATGTACACTTGGAAAAAACAGTCAACAGAAAATGTCCCTGTGAAAATGAAAGTCAAAATCACAATGAGACATCATCTCACTTCAGTTAGAATAACTATTTTAAAAATGCTGCTGAGACTGTGGAGAAAGGGATACTCTTACATACTACTTGTGGAAATATAAATTAATACAGCCACATCGAACTAACATCCAATGCAGCAATCCCAAAGAAATGAAATCAGTATGTTGGAGAGACAACTGCATAGCCATGTTTACTGTAGCACTATTCACAATGACCAAAATATGGAATCAATTTAGGTACATACCAACAGATAAATAGATTTTAAAAAGTGGAATATTCTTCAGCTATAAAAATGATGAAATCCTCTCATTTCCAGGAACGTGGATGGAACTGGAGGACATTATTTTAAGTAAAATAATCCAGGCACAGAATGACAAATTCTGCATGTTCTTTCTCATTTGTAAAAGCTAGGAGTTGATTTCATAGAAGTAGAGAACAGAATAGCTGTCACATGAGGCTAGGAAGTGTAGGGAGAAGGGGTGAAATTGAAGAAGGACAAACAGTGGCTACCAAAAATACAGTCAGATAGGAGGAATCAGCACAACATAATAGGGGGAATATTCTATAACAATTTATTTCTGTTTTATGTAGAAGAAAGGAATTCAGAATTTCACAACACAAAGAAAGATAATGTTTAGGAAGATAGAAATGCTAATTATCCTGATTAGATATGTAATGACACATTATATACATGTATCATGTTATCATACTGCATCCCATTAATATGTACAATTATTGTGTCAATTAAAATTTTTTAAAAACTTAAAGATTTTTAAAAATAGAAATATCCCTGAGACAGACCAGATTAGTAGCAAAAGACTTCCAATCAGCTATTACTAATATGTTCAAATAACTCAAAGAAATTGTGAATAAAGAATAGAAGGAAAATAGAAGTAACTACATCTTCTTAATTTAGAAAATATCAGTAATGGTATTAAGTAGAATATCTCAATATTGATAATGAGAGGGAAATTGGGAAAGAAAAAGAACAAAAACCTGGGCCTGCACCGAGGACAGGCGCCATCACTGGTCGGTCACAGTTGCAGAGTGAGCTAGCGGATGAGTCAGGCCGCCTGCATCGCGGAGGTAGCAGGAGGGCACCGAACCCACCTGTCTTGTGGAGCTAGGTGGTGGGCAGCAACCCGTCCAACCATCAGGCTGAAGACAGATGCCATCACTGAGCGACCCCACCCAACCACCATGGCAAGGTCTGTCACCATCGCGGAGGAAGCCGGCAGACAAGCCAGTCCACCTGCATTGCGAAGCTAGCCACAGGCTTCTTTATTGGCTGGTGCAGGCATTTTGAATTATTCCTGAGGACGTGGCCATCATCATTGGAAGGGCAGCTCCCCTCCTGAGACACCTACAGGAGGCTAGAGGACCTTTGACAAAACCGAAGAGTCAAGAAGAGGAAGCATTGAGAGACTCGGGACCAACTCAGAGCCACCAGGTCTCTCCCACTAGGCAGGCTCCCTGGATGGGGCAAGTAGTCCCGAAATGCAGGGAACTTCGTGGAGTAGAGTGGCCCAGTGAGACTCCCCTGTTGGAGCCGAGAACCCAGTCAACTGGGAGCATTGCAGAGGAGGGCCGCACAGCAAGAGGCTTCAATGCAGAGTGAGGGTCAGAGGCCCAGGTGGTAGCTCCAGTCTCCAGAGAACGTAGAAGAAGAGGATCACTCAGTGAGGGAGTGCCTCGCAGGGCCAGGCTCCCCATCCCAGGTGGTAGGTCAGGACCCCTGGGAACATCACAGAGGAGGGATTCCCAGTCCAGGTGGTAGTTCTAGACAGAAGGGAACTTCTCAGAGGAGAGCTGCCCAGTGAAACTTCCCCACCACATGAGTCTTCCCCACTGTGCAAGGCTTTCCCACCAGCGAAGTAGAACCAGAGACACAGGCCCAGATCTGACGTACCCTAGTCTGCAGTCTAGTCTCCCTTTGACTGACCATCTGTCAACAAGTGGAAGCGCCTCTGCCTGTTAACATGGAATATACCCCACCTGAAGGCCACCACCCCTAGAGGGGCAGCTTCCTTGTGGAGCACTGCAATATCAAGTTCCTCCAAGACTTCAGGCTACTGAAGGCTAAGAGATGAGTTATTGGAAATCTACAGAGAAAATATTAATCAATAGAGGAAATCTTCACTATCTCAGAGTTTCATTACTAGAGGGGTAGATACCTGAGCAATATGAAAAAACAAGGAAAGAAAATGTCCATAACAAACCTAGATGGTATAGCAATAAAATCCAATGACAGCATGGCAGAAGAAATGTCAGAAAGGGAGTTCAGAATGTACATAATCAAAACAATCAGGGAAGCAAATGAGGAGATGAAAGAGGAAATGTAGGCACTGAATGATGAGATGAAAGAGCAAATGCAGATCCAAGATGATGGACTAGAGGGTGACTGTATCTCCTGTCGCTCCAGAACCCAGGATTCAAGAAGGGGAGGCATTGAGAGACTCGGACTAAAATAGAGCCACCGGGTGAGTCTCCCCCACTGGGTGAAGCTCGGCCCAGGTCCTGATAGGGGCGGCTTCTCAGAGCAGGGCAGGGCAGGAAGAATCTTCCCCAGGTAGCTCTGCTCCCTCCGGTGGCGGGCCCCTTCCACACAGCCAGCTTCTCGGAGGAGCAGGCCCCCCAGGGAGAGTCTTTCTGCACAGAACCAAGTCCCGGAGCCAATGGCGAGCTCTGGCCAGCAGGCAGCTTCAGGGACCAGAACAGGGCAGCCAGGGATTTCCCCAAGCAGCCCTGCTCCCTCTGGCGACAGGCTCTTTTCACGGCCAGTTTCTCGGAGCAGACTGCCCAGTAAGAACCTTTCCACACAGAGCCAGCTCCAGGCCCTGGACCAGTAGCGGGCTAGGGGAAGCTTTCTTTGGAAACACTGCATTATCAAGTTCCTCCAAGACTTCAGGCTACTGAAGGCTGGGAGGTGATATACTGGAAATCTACATGGACACTATAAGCCAAAGAGGAAATCTGCAATATATCAGAGTTCCATTGATATCTGACCAATATGAGAAAACAAGGGAAAAAAATGTCCCAAACAAACCTAGATACTATATCAATAAAACCCAATGACAGCACAGCAGAAGAAATGTCAGTAAGGGAGTTCAGAATGTACATAATTAAAACAATCAGGGAAGCAAATGAGGAGATGAAAGAGCGAATGCAGGCATTGAAGGAGGAGATGAAAGAGCAAATGAAGGCATTAAATGCTCGCACCAATCAACAGTTAAAAGAGCAAATATGGGAAGCAAAAGATCATTTCAATAAAGAGTTAGAGATACTGAAAAAAAAATAACCAAACAAATCCTTCAAATGAAGGAAACAATAAAACAAGATAAAAACTCCATAGAAAGCATAACCAATAGGATAGAACACCTGGAAGACAGAACCTCAGACATTGAAGACAAAATATTTAATCTTGAAAATGAAATTGACCAAACAGAGAAGATGGTAAGAAATCATGAACAGAATCTAGAAGAATTATGGAATATCATGAAAAGACCAAATTTAAGAATTATTGGGATTAAGGAAGGCTTAGAGAAACAAACCAAAGGAATGAACAATCTAAACAATGAAATCATATCAGAAAATTTCCCAAATCTGAAGAATGAAATGGAAAACCAGGTACAAGAGGCTTATAGGACTCCAAATATACAAAATTACAATATACCCACACTAAGGCACATTATTATGAAAATATCTAACATACAACATAAACACAGAATTTTAAAGGCCGCAAGAAAAAGAATCAAATTACATTCACGGGAATACCAATAAGAATATCAGTAGATTTTTCAATCCAGACCCTAAAACCTAGAAGGGCCTAGATCAACATTTACCAAGCCCTGAAAGAAAACGGATGCCAACCAGGAATCTTTTAAGCAGCAAAACTTACTTTCAGATTCAACTACGAAATAAGATCCTTCCATGATAAACAAAAGCTAAAGGAATTTACAAAAAGAAAGCCGGCATTAAAAAACATTCTCAGCAAAACATTCCATGAAGAAGAGATTAAAAACAATGATGCAAATCAGCAACAGGAGGAACTAGCCTAAAGGAATAGCCAAATAAATGAGAAACCAAATCATGTCAGAAAACAAAAATGAGTCAAATGACTGGGAATACAAATCATATCACAATAATAACCCTGAATGTTAATGGCCTGAACTCATCAATCAAAAGACATAGACTGGCAGATTGGATTAAAAACAAAAATCCAATAATATGCTGCCTGCAAGAGACTCATCTCATAGAAAGAGATACTCACAGACTAAAGGTGAAAGGATGGGAAAAAACATACGATGCACATTGACACAACAAAAAAGCTGGAGTATCCATCCTCATTTCAGATAATGTGGACTTCAAGCCAAAACTAGTGAGAAGGGATAAAGAAGGACATTACATACTGCTTAAGGGAAGCATAAATCAGCAAGGCATAACAATCATAAATATCTATGCCCCGAACATTGGCTCATCCACGTACGTCAAACAAATCCTTCTTAATTCCAGAAATCAAATAGACCACAACACAATAATACTAGGTGATTTTAACACACAATTCTCACCACTGGATAGATCTTCCAAACAAAAATTCAATAAAGAAACCATAGATCTCAATAACACAATAAACAAAATAGACTTAACAAACATATATAGAATACACCATCCAACAAACAAGGAATACACTTTCTTCTCAGCAGCACATGGAACCTTGTCTAAAATAGACCATATTTTATGCCACAAAGCTACTCTTAGCAAATACAAGAAGAAGGAGATACTACCTTGTATTCTATCAGATCATAATGAATAGAAATTAGAAATAAATGACAATAAAAAACAGAAATTTCTCCAATACCTGGAGATTAAATAATACGCTATTATATGATGAATGGAAAACGGAAGACATCAGGAGGGAAATAAAAAATTATTTAGAAGTAAACCAAATAAAGACACATCATATCAAAATCTCTGGGACACTATGAAAGCAGTACTTAGAGGAAGATTTATTTCATGGGGCGCATTCAACAAAGAAGTAAAAATCAACAAATAAATGACCTAACACTACAGCTCAAAGCCCTAGAAAAGGAAGAGGAGACCAACACCAAAAGTAGTAGAAGACAGGAAATAGTTAAAATCAGAGCCGAAATCAACGAAATTGAAACAAAAGAAACAATCGGAAAAATTAACAAAATAAATAATTGGTTCTTTGAAAAAATAAACAAAATTGACAAACCCTTAGCCACACTAACAAAGAGAAGAGGAAGAACACTCAAATTACTAAAATTCGGAATGAACAAGGAAATATCACAACAGACATGAGTGAAATACAAAACATAATTAGAAGCTATTTTGAAAATATATACTCCAACAAAACAGAAAACCTAGAAGACATCAACAAGTTTCTAGACATATATGAATTACCTAACTGAACCAGGAGGACATACACAACTTAAATAAAACAATTTCAAGCAATGAAATAGAAGAGGTCATCAAAAGCCTACCAACAAAGAAAAGTCCAGGACCGAATGGGTTCTCTGCCGAGTTCACAAACCTTTAAAGAAGAGCTCATTCCAATAATTTTCAAAGTATTTCATGAAATAGAAGAGGAGGGAACCCTCCCAAACTCATTCTATGAAGCCAATATCACCCTGATACCTAAACCAGACAGAGACACATCAAGGAAAGAAAATTTCAGACCAATATCCTTAATGAACATCGACGCAAAAATTCTCAACAAAATTTTAGCAAATCGCATACAAAAACATATTAAAAAGATAGTGCACCATGATCAAGTGGTTTTCATCCCAGGGATGCAAGGCTGGTTCAACATCAGGAAATCAATAAATGTCATTCACCATATCAACAGACTTAAAGTTAAGAATCACATGATTATTTTGATAGATGCAGAAAAAGCATTTGATAAAATACAGCATCCCTTCATGCTCAAAACACTAGAAAAAATTGGGGTAGTGGGAACATTCCTTAACATTATAAAGGCCATCTACGCTAAGCCCATGGCCAATATCATTCTAAATGGTGAAAAACTGAAAGTATTCCCTGTAAAAACTGGAACAAGGCAGGGATGCCCTCTTTCACCACATCTATTCAGTATCGTCCTTGAAACTCTAGACAGAGCAATTAGACAAACCAAAGAAATTAAAAGGATACGAATTGGAAAAAAAGAACTCAAACTATCCCTGTTCGCTGATGACATAATTATATATTTAGAGGAACCTGGAAATTCCAGCAGAAAACTTTTAGAACTCATAAGTGAATTCAGTAAAGTAGCAGGTTACAAGATCAATGCTCATAAATCCAATGCATTTTTATACATAAGTGATGAATCTTCAGAAAGAGAAATTAGGAAAACTACCCCATTCACAATAGCATTGAAAAAAATAAAATACTTGGGAATCAATCTCACAAAAAAAGGGAAAGACCTGTACAATGAGAACTACAGAACACTAAAGGAAGAAAATAAAGAAAACCTTAGAAGATGGAAAGATTTCCCATGTTCTTGGATAGGCAGAATTAATATTGTCAAAATGGCCATACTACCTAAGTGCTATACAGATTCAATGTAATTCCAATTAAAATCCTAATGATGTGCCTTACAGAAATAGAGCAAGCAATCATGAAATTCATCTGGAAGAATAAGAAACCCAGAATAGCTGAAGTAATCCTCAGTAGAAAGAGTGAAGCAGGGGGTATCGCAATACCAGAACTTCTACATTACTACAAAGCAATAGTAACAAAAATGGCATGGTATTGGCATCAAAATAGACAGGTAGATCAATGGTACAGAATAGAGGACATGGACACAAAACCAAGTAAATACAATTTTCTCATACTAGACAAAGGGGCCAAAAATATGCAATGGAGAAAAGATAGCCTCTTCAACAAATGGTGCGGGAAAACTGGAAAACCATATGCAACAGAATGAAATTAAACCCCTATCTCTCACCCTGCACAAAAATCAACTCAAAATGGATCAGGGACCTTGGAATCAGACCAGAGACCCTGCATCTTATAGAAGAAAAAGTAGGTCCAAATCGTCAACATGTTGCCTTAGGATCAGACTTCCCTAACAGGACTCCCATAGCACAGGAAATAAAAGCAAGAATCAACAACTGGGATAGATTCAAACTAAAAAACTTTCTCTCAGCAAAGGAAACTATCAGTAATGTGAAAAGAGAGCCTACAGAGTGGGAAAATATCTTTTCCACTCATACTTCATATAGAACGCTAATTTCCGAATACATAAAGAACTCAAAAAACTCTACCCAAGAATACAAATAATCCAATCAACAAATGTGCTAAGGAAATGAACAGACACTTCACAAAAGAAGATGAACAAGCAATCAACAGATATATGAAAAAATGTTCAATGTCTCTAGTAATAAGAAAAATGCAAATCAAAACTACCCTAAGATTCCATCTCACCCCAATTAGAATGGTGATTATCAAGAACATAAGCAACAATAGGTGTTGGCGAAGATGTAGGGAAAGCGGTACACTCATACATTGCTGGGGTTGCAAATTAGTGCAGCTACTCTGGAAAGCAGTATGGAGATTCCTCCGAAAGTTTGGAATGGAACCACTATTTGACCCAGCTATCCCACTCCTTGGCCTATACCCAAAGGACTTAAAATCAGCATACTAGAGAAATACAGCCACATCAATGTTCATTGCTGCTCGGTTCACCATAGCCAGATCGTGGAACCAACCTAGATGTCCTTCAGTTGATGAATGAATGGATAAAGCAACTGTGGCATATAAATACAATGGAATATTACTCTGCCATAAAGAATGATAAAATTATGGCATTTGCAGGCAAATGGATGAAATTGGAGAATATCATGCTAAGTGAGATAAGCCAATCTCAAAAACTAAGGATGAATAATCTTGCTGATAAGTGGATGAGGACAAATAATGGGGAGTGGGAGGCTTTAGCATTCAGGTTAGGGTTAGGTTTAGGGTTAGGGTTAAGGAGGGTGGTATGAATGGAGGAAGGAAGGACTGCATAGAGGGAAAAGAGGGGTGGGAGGGGTGGAGGGGAAGGAAAAAATAACAGAATGAATCAAACAACATTACCCTATGTAAATTTATGATTACACAAATGGTATGTATTGACTCCATGTACAAACAGAGAAACAACATGTATCCCATTTGTTTACAATAAAAAAAAATCAAAAAAAAAAAAAAAGAGAAAGAGCAAATGCAGACATTGAATGATGAGATGAAAGAGCAAATGCAGGCATTGAATGATCGCACCAATCAACAGTTAAAAGAGCAAATATAGGAAGCAAAAGATAATTTCAATAAAGAGTTAGAGATATTGAAAAAGAAAAAACAGAAATCCTTGAAATGAAGGAAACAATAAACCAAATTAAAAACTCCATAGAAAGCATAACCAATAGGATAGACACCTGGAAGACAGAACCTCAGATAATGAAGAAAAAATATTTAATCTTGAATACAAAGCTGACCAAACAGAGAAGATGGTAAGAAATCATGAACAAAATCTACAAGAATTATGGGATATCATGAAAAGGCCAAATTTAAGAATTATTGGGATTGAGGAAGGCACAGAGAAACAAACCAAAGGAATGAACAATCTATTCAATGAAATAATATCAGAAAATTCCCCAAATATGAAGAATTAAATGGAAAATCAAGTACGAGAGGTTTACAGGATTCCATATACACAAAATTACAATGGACCCACACCAAGGCACATTATAATGAAAATACCTAACATACAAATAAAGACAGAATTTTAAAGTCTGCAACAGAAAAAAATCAAATTACATTCAGGGGGAAACCAATACAGATATCAGCAGATTTTTAAATCTAGGCCCTAAAAACTAGAAGGGCCTAGAAGAACATTTTTCAAGCCCTGAAAGAAAACAGATGCCAACCAAGAATCTTATACCCAGCAGAACTTACCTTCAGATTTGATGATGAAATAAAATCCTTCCTTGATAAACAAAAGCTAAAAGAATTTCCTAAAAGAAAGCCAGCATTTCAGAACATTCTCAGCAAAATATTCCATGAGGAAGTGATGAAAAACAATGATGTAAATCAGCAAAGGGAGGAACCACCCTAAAGGAACAGCCAACTAAAGGAGAACCAATTCGTGTCAAAAAGAAAAAAATGAGCCAAAATACAGGGAATACAAATCATATCTCGATAATAACCCTGAATGTTAATGGCCTGAACTCATCAATCAAAAGACATAGACTGGCAGATTGGATTAAAAAGAAAGATCCAACAATTTGTTGCCTGCAAGAGATTCATCCCATAGAAAGAGATACCCACAGACTAAAGGTGAAAGGATAGGAAAAAACATACCATGCACATGGACACAGCAAAAAAGCTGGAGTATCCATCCTCATATCAGAAAATGTGAACTTCAAGCCAAAGTTAGTCAGAAGGGATAAAGAAGGCATTTCATACTGCTTAAGGGATGGATAAATCAGCAAGGCATAACAATCACAAATATCTATGCCCCAAATAGTGGCTCATACATATGTGGTCAAACAAATCCTTCTCAATTCCAGAAATCAAATAGACCACAACACAATAATACTAGGTGATTTTAACACACCTCTCTCACCACTGGACAGATCCTCCAAACAAAAATTAAACAAAGAAACCATAGATCTCAATAACACAATCAACAATTTAGACTTAATGGACATTTATAAAATATACCATCCAACAAAGAACGAATACACTTTCTTCTCAGCAGCACATGGATCCTTCTCTAAAAAGACCATATTTTATGCCACAAAGCTACTGTTAGAGGCATTTTCTTCCCTATGTAAATTTATGATTACACAAATGGTATGCCTTTACTCTATGTACAAACAGAGAAACAACGTGTATCCCATTTGTTTACAATAAAAATAAATAAATAAATAAAAAGCTACTGTTAGCAAATACAAGAAGATAGAGGTACTACCTTGTATTCTATCAGATCATAATGGATTGAAATTAGAAATAAATGACAGTTAAAAACAGAAACTACTCCAATACCTGGAGATTAAATAATACACTATTATATGATGAGTGGATAACAAAAGACACCAGGAAGGAAATTAAAAAATTCTTAGAGGTAAATGAGAACAAAGAAACATCATATCAAAACCTCTGGGACACTATGAAAGCAGTACTTACAGGAAGATTTATTTCATGGGGCGCATTCAAAAAAAGAAGTAGAAATCAACCAATAAATGACCTAACACTCCAGCTCAAAGCCCTAGAAAAAGAAGAGCAGACCAAAACCAAAAGTAGTAGAAGATAGGAAATAGTTAAAATCAGAGCTGAAATCAACAAAATTGAAACAAAAGAAACATCAAAAAAATTAACAAAATAAAGAGTTGGTTCTTTGAAAAAATAAACAAAATTGATAAACCATTAGCACACTAACAAAGAGAAGGAGAGAGAAAACTCAAACTACTAAAATTCAGAATGAACAAGGAAATATCACAACAGACACGACTGAAATACAAAACATAATTAGAAGCTATTTTGAAAATCTATATTCCAACAAAACAGAAAACATCAAAGACATCAACAAGTTTCTAGAGACATATGAATTACCTAACTAAACCAGGAGGTCATACACAACTTAAATAAATCAATTTCAAGCAATGAATAGAAGAGCTCATCGAAAGCCTACCAACAAAGAAAAGTCCGGCACCAGATGGGTTCTCAGTCAAGTTCTACAAAACCTTTAAAGAAGAGCTGGTTCCAATACTCCTCAAAGTATTTCATGAAATAGAAGAGGAGGGAACCCTCCCAATCTCATTCTATGAAGCCAATATCACCCTGATACCTACACCAGACAGAGACACATCGAGGAAAGAAAATTTCAGACCAATATCCTTAATGAACATTGACACAAAAATTCTCAACAAAATTTTAGCAAATCGCATACAAAAATATATTTAAAATATAGTGCACCATGATCAAGTGGGTTTTATCCCAGGGATGCAAGGTTGGTTCAACATCTGGAAATCAATAAATGTCATTCACCATATCAACATACTTAAAGTCAAGAATCACATGATTATTGTGATAGATGCAGAAAAAGCATTTGATAAAATACTACAAAATGTTCAAGACACTAGAAAAAATAGAGATAGTGGGAACATTTCTTAACATTGTAAAGGCCATCAATGCTAAGCACATGGACAATATTATTCTAAATGGATAAAAACTGAAAGCATTCCCCCTAAAATCTGGAACATTGCAGCGATGCCTTCTTTCTCCACTTCTATTCAACATTGTCCTCGAAACTTCAGCCAGAGCAATTAGACAGACCAAGGAAATTAAAGGGATACAAATAGGAAAAGAAGAAATCAAACTTATCCCTATTTGCTGATGACATGATTACATATTTACTGGAACCAAGAAATTCCACCAGAAAACTTTTAGAACTCATAAGTGAATTCAGTAAAGTAGCAGGATATAAGATGAATGCTCACAAATCCAATGCATTTTTATACATAAGTGATGAATCTTCAGAAAGAGAAGTTAGGAAAACCACCCCATTCACAATAGCATCGAAAAAAAATAAAATACTTGGGAATCAATCTCACAAAAGAGGTGAAAGTTCTCTACAATGAGAACTACAGAACACTAAAGGAAGAAAATAAAGAAAACCTTAGAAGATGGAAAGATCTCCCATGTTCTTGGATAGGCAGAATTAATATTGTCAAATTGGCCATTCTACCTAAAGTGCTATACAGATTCAATGCAATTCCAATTAAAATCCTAATGATGTACCTTACAGAAATAGAGCAAGCAATCATGAAATTCATCTGGAAGAATAAGAAATCCAGAATAGCTAAAGCAATCCTCAGTAGAAAGAACGAAGCAGGGTTTATTGCAATACCAGAACTTCAACTCTACTACAAAGCAATAGTAACAAAAATGGCATGGTATTGGCATCAAAATAGACAGGTAGATCAATGGTACAGAATAGAGGACATGGACACAAACCCAAATAAATACAATTTTCTCATACTAGACAAAGGGGCCAAAAATATGCAATGGAGAAAAGATAGCCTCTTCAACAAATGGTGCTGGGAAAACTGGAAATCCATATGCAACAGAACGCAACTAAACACCTATCTCTCACCCTACACAAAACTCAACTCAAAATGGATCAAGGATCTTGGAATCAGACCAGAGACCCTGCATCTTACAGAAGAAAAAGTAGGTTCAAATCTTCAACATGTCATCTTAGGATCAGACTTCCTTAACAGGACTCCCATAGCACCAGAAATAAAAGCAAGAATCAATAACTGGGATAGATTCAAACTAAAAAATTTTCTCTCAGCAAAGGACACTATCAGCAATGAGAAGAGAGAACCTACAGAGAGGGAGAAAATCTTTGCCACTCATACTTCAGATAAATCACTAATTTCCAGAATCTATAGAGAAGGCAAATCACTCTACACCAAGAATACAAATAACCAATCAACAAATGGGCTAAGAAAATGAACAGACACTTCACAAAAGAAGATGAACAAGCAATCAACAGATATATGAAAAAATGTTCAACATCTCTAGTAATAAGAGAAATGCAAATCAAAACTACCCTAAGATTCCATCTCCTCGCAATTAGAATGGCGATTATCAAGAATACAAGCAACAATAGGTGTTAGTGAGGATGTGGGGGAAAAGGCACATTCATACATTGCTGGTGGGGTTGCAAATTAGCGCAGCCACTCTGGAAAGCAGTGTGGAGATTCCTCAGAAAGCTTGGAATGGAATCACCATGTGACCCAGCTATCCCACTCCTTGGCCTATACCCAAAGGACTTAAAATCAGCATACTACAGAGATGCAGCCACAACAATGTTCATAGCTTCTCAATTCACAATAGCCAGATTGTGGAACCAACCTAGATGTCCTTCAATTGATGAATGGATAAAGAAACTGTGGTATATATATACAATGGAATATTACTGAGCCATAAAGAATGATAAAATTATGGCATTTGCAGGCAAATGGATGAAACTGGAGAATATCATGCTAAGTGAGATAAGCCAATCTCAAAAAACCAAAGGAAGAATGATATCGCTAATAAGTGGATGATGACACATAATGGGGGGTGGGAAGGGTTAGTGTTGGGGTTGGAGTTGGGTTTAGGGAAGGGGGCAGGAATGGAGGAAGGAAGGACTGTATAGATGGAGGGGAGGGGTGGGAGGGGTGGGGGGGAAGGGAAAAAAATGGCAGAATGAATCAAACAACATTACCCTATGTAAATTTATGATTACACAAATGGTATGCCTTTATGCCATGTACAGACAGAGAAGCAACATGTATCCCATTTGTTTACAATAAAAAAAAGAAAAAAAAGAATATAAAAAAAAAAGAAACTGTTGTTTTTATAACAATGGAATATTACTCAGCCATAAAGAATGATAAAACTATGTCATTTGCCGGCAAATGGATGAAATTGGAGTATATCATGCTAAGTGAGATAAGCCAATCCCAAAAATCCAAAGGATAAATGATCTCGCTGTTAAGCGGATGATGACACATAACGGGGGGTGCAAGGTTGGGCAAGAATGGAGGAAGAAAGGACTGTATAGAGGGAAAAGAGGGGTGGGAGGGGTGGGGGGCGGAAAATAACAGAATGAATCAAAAACTATTACCCTAGGTAAATGTATGATTACACAAATGGTATGCCTCTACTTCTTATACAAACAGAGAAACAAATTTTTGTTTACAATAAAAATTAATTTAAAAAATCTAGAGTTCAATTGTATAATAAAAAAAATGAAGAAATCAGTAATGGGGCATGACAGATTTGAGAAAGCAAGAGAAAGAATGAGTGAACTTGAATATAGGTCAAGAAAAATAACTCAGATCAGACAGGAAGAAGACAAATCTTGAAAAAGAACAACAAATCTTAACGACTTACATTGTCCAATTTCAAAGCTTACCACCAAGCTACAGTGGTCCAGATAGCACACTACTGGCACAAGGACAGACATGTAGATAAATGCAACAGCACTGAGAGAAGAAAATAAAGCCTCCTCTTCATGGTCAATACAATTAAATTGGGAAATGTAGCTTTTACAATAAAGGTAGGATCCTCATGTAGTAGTTCAGGCAATGATTTCTTAGATGGTTTCACCAAAAGCATAAGCAACTAAAGAATTAATAGATAAACTGGATTTCACCAAAGCTAAATAACTGTGTATTTCATAATACTCCTTCAAGGAAGAGAAAAGACAATCCACAGAATGGGAGGAAATACTTAAAAATCATATATGTATACATGTTTCTAAAGAGACTTATCTAAAGTCTTTAAGGAAACTTTGCAACTCAAAAACAAAAACAAAAATAACCCAATTAAAATATGAACAAATTACTTCAATTGATAAAATTCAGAAGAAAATAATAAAATCACCAGTAAACACACAAAAATATGCTCAACATCATTAGGTGATTAAGGAAATGCAAATCAAAATCATCATAAAATACACCCACCAAGAAGGTTAAAATCAAAAAGGAGAAGCGATGCCATGTGTTGACGGGGCTGTGAAGAAATTGGAAGCAGTATACACTGCCAGTTGGAGTGGAAAATAGTGCAGATACTTGAAAGACAGATGGTTCCTCAAAATGTTCAATATAGACTTACTTTCAGGTGTAGGCAAAGATAAATGAAAACATATGTTAGCACCAAAACTTATGCAGGAACGTCCATGGCAGTATACATCATAGCTACAAAGAAGAAACGACCATGCGTTAGTCTCCTGTGGCTAATCTAACAAACAACCACTGGCTCTAGCTGCAAACAACTCAAAGTTATTTCCTTACTGCTCCTGATGCTCAGGGTCCAAAATTAGTGCAATATAACTGTATATATTGTGCATAAAGATATTCATTAGGAAAAAAAGTACAAAGCTTGCAAGTACAAAAAGATAATCTGCCAAGACACATTTTGCTGTGAAAATAGTGACACTAAAATATTTTTTTAAAAAGAAACTACTCATAGTGTGAAGGAGAACCACTCATCATTGAATATAACCATTTTTACATGTGACTTTATTATCAAAAGTAATTAACCTCATTATAACATTTAAATTTAAAAGCCACCCCTACAAATAAAACATAAATTAAACAAAATGACTCCAATCTAAATATTCACTTAATAGCCTAACTATTCAGAAAGATAGATTCTGGGTTTTGGGTTTTTGTTGTTCCTGTTTGCAGTATTAAACCTAAGAGTGCTCTACACTCAGAAGTGAGCTAGATCCCCAGCCCTTTTTATTTTATATTTTGGGGCAAGGCCTAGACTGGCCTTGAATTTGCAATCCTCCTGCCTCAGCATCCCAAGTCTCTGAGATTACAGGTGTGTGCCACCACATTATAAAGATATTATTCTGAATGACTTTAAAACTGCAACTTTTGAATCTTAATCCTCTGTGGGATATATCCTAAGGATAGAAATAATTGCCACATACACACACCTAAACCTCTTTGTTAGTAGTGTTATTATTATATTGTTGTGTATGTAATGGTGTGAAATAAATGCAATTATGATGATTTAATTATTATATTTTAAAATATTAATATGATCCCACAATGTAGTTCATAAGCAATGCCATGCATTGGTGGGGATGTGAAGAAACTAGTACTGTTATACACTGCCTGTTGGAACATAAAATGGTGCAAATACTTGAAAGACAGATGGTTTCTCAAAATGTTCAAAACAGACTTACTCTAGGGTATAGGCAAAGGAAAAGAACTGTATTCACTGAAAAAGCCTAAAAACTGATGAATTCAGTCAGACTAAATACCCTCATGCCCAGAGTACCTTTTCTAAATATTATTTCATACTAAGGTAAGTGAGGAATCTTTGAAAAAAGGGTTTTATATTCCATATTTGAAGCAAAAATTATACATACAATATGAAGTTATAACATTTTTTCTCATCAGAAAGCAGGAAAGATCAACTACTACAAAGTCTAAGAGAAAAGAACTCAAGAACCAAGTTCAACAATTCCTGTTGTCCATAGATGAGAAAATATGAGCACTAATTAGGTTAATAGCTACAAAGAACTGAAGCACATCTTTATAAAGTCAGGAGTCCATAAAGATATAAAAAACAATAACAATGAAACAATTGAATTATCTCTATCCTTTGAAGGATACTAAGGAAACAACTTATTATTTTCAGAAAAGAAGAATCAAATATTAAACATTCATCGTGCCTTTCCTATAGAATAATATCTCAAAATAATAAAATATTAATAAGAGGAAATTTCTTTTAATAAAAATCTTCCATCAAATAAACAAGGAAGGATGGAAGAGATATAATTATCAGAGATTGACAATTTGCAATCCCTGATAATTAATGGCTATGGACAATGATTACCAATAGCTAAAGTCTTAAAAAGAAAAATCTTAAGACCTTACAACTCTTGAGAAGTAGTCTTAAAATGTAAAATTAAAAGTAAGTTTGATGAAGTTTTTAAATTTAACTATAAATTTATAGGAAACATAGTGTGCCCTGGAACATGATAGATGATACCAGACCTTGCCAGTTACCAAATGAACTCTATCCATCATCCTTTAGCTAATAGATCTCTCAAGTGCTTTCAAAAGTTTTTCAGAACACAAAGACCAAAAATATTACCAAATTATATTTATGAAATAATCATTCTATAAATATCAAAATATAACATAAGATACAGACAAAAGTCATTAACAAGTGTTATAGATGTCCTAAATAATGTACTAGCAAGGAATTTTGAAGGACATTAACAGGAGTCTAGAGACTCCAGAGACTTGTGCAACAATATTCATCATAGTAGCAGACAAGGCATAGATACCTCTGTGGCTGCCAGACAAGTGATTTTAACAAAATTCAATACTCATTCCTAATTTTAACATAAAATTAAAATTCTTAATAAAGTAGAAAGAGAGTAAACCAAAAGCCAGCATTATGCTTGATGGCGAAACACTAAAAGCAGCATTATTAAAATCAGGAGTGAAACTAGGTTGATTATTCTCTCTTCCATTTTTATCTTCATTCTGGAGGTTGTAGCCAGTACATGCAGATAAGAGAAATAAATATGAGGCATAAAATTGGAAAGGATTCAAAATTCCTGTCATTTGACAAAGAGAATTCAGCATAGCTAGAAAACCCAAGAGAGCTAGCTGAACACAATTAAGAACCAAAAGAGAACCCAGCAAAGTGGGTGATTACAAAATGAACACATAAAATTCAACAGCTTTCCACTATAAAAAGATCAACCACTTAGAAAACATAATGGGAAAAAGACTGTAATTATAATAGTAACAAAAAATGAAAATATAACCATTAAAAAGAAATGTGCTAGTGCTCTATGAAGAAAATTTGTAAATGCTAAGGGGAAATTGTAAAAAAAATATATGTTTTAATGAGTGGAAAGAGAAACTCTATGCTTGAGGTGAAAAGTCAATATTATAAAGCTATCAAAACTCTTTAAACTTATAAATAAATCCATATAAAACTCAAAATCCTTTACACAAGTCTATAAATTTGTATTAGTTACATTGATATTTTAGAGGATAGAGAGGTAGCAGAAACAGACAAGTAATTTGAGAGTTTATATAGAAAAGTAAATATGAAAGTATACCCAGAATAATTCTAAAGAGATGATTTTAAACATTGCAAGGTACAGTGATTATAAACTTAATACTTGTACATGAATTGAAGACAGACTTCCACAAAATGAAAAAGAAAGCCCCAAAATAAGTTGAAATTTAGTGTAAGATAAGTCAAACTAGTTAGAAAATGATGGACTGATCAATACATGTTGTTTAAATAAATGGCTAACCCTCTGGAAAGTAAAGTCTGATAGATTCCTAATTCACTTTTTGTAACAAAATTACTTCTATATGGATCAAACTTTTTTATAAATAAAACTTGTAAAATACTAGAATAAACATGAGAATGGAAGCATTCAAATTAATCTGTAATTAAATTCAAGATTAATCAAAAACTCAATAAGATTTTCCATGGAATTTGACAATCTACTGCTAAAATTCTCACATGTCACAGCATGACTGAGAACGGCATGGAAATTTTTAATGAAGAAGAAAGGTACACCAGGTTGCCCTTCCTGATAGTAAAAATAATATTCATGCCCTCTCCCTGTGTCTTCTTTAAAAATAAGTATTCATCCTGTAAATGCTGAATTTTCCTTTCAGACCTTACTCAAACCCTTTGTATAATGAGGTCCATTACAGATTTCCCAGCACAGTTCAGTTTTGTTGTGTTGTGTTTTTCAGTTATATCTGACACGAGGATGTAAAATTTCTTTGAAGTACATGTTTTCTGAGCCTGTCCTGGTCTTTGTTTAAGAGTAATAAAGTGTAACTCTTTACTATCATTGGAAAGAGCATACCAATTAGTTGCCAGCCTCTTCTTATCTACGTCTGATTCTGAGCACATACATTTCCTATTGAATTCCCATTGGCCAGAAGTGATGAACACTCCCACTGCTATCCAGACCTTCTTTCTGAACACAAGCTCCTCTGGTTAAAACAGTCTGTTCCACAGTGGCTGCCTTGTACTATTTTTTCCCCAGTGCATTGTTGACAAATGAGATAATGTTTGACATTAACTAGCAATGAAATATGGTTCCCAGTGTGGAGGTGACTGTTTGGCCCTCTCTCTTCCTGTGATGCATATTACTGAAGGCAACTTCAGGACATTTTACCTCCAAATGAATTTTTTGTTGTTGTTAAAGACAGAGAGAATGCATTGAGCAGATTTATGAGTCCTGCCTGTCTTCCTGGGAAACTAACTGTTTTGACATAATCGCCCAAAGATGCCTCAGGTATTGAATTAACTCAACTGCAAGAGACAGTCACATCGGCCAGCCAAGCTTCATTCATTTCATAACAACCACCACCAACGCCTAACCCAAGCTGCTTTAGCCTCCTGAGGACTTGCTGTGATTGGCTGAAGAATGTAGGGGCACTCATTCATTCATTCATTTATTCATTCAATATTTATTGAGCATATGAAATAAGCCATATATTATTCTAGATCCTGGTGACATATTTATGTCAATCAGATAAAAAAAAATTGCTACCTTCAAGGAGCTCAGATTCTAATATATGACACAATATCACACTGATCATATTAATGTGATTAATACTACAATTCAAATAAAAAGCAAGCATAGATATCTGCAGACAAATTGTAACAGGAAGTAAAAGCAGGAGAAGCCTATGGAACCAGAAGAGGCAATTGGTCTTCATGATCTCTTTTTAATGAGAACCTTTTTATGTTACCATTTATTGGGTACATATTATTGTGGTAGACAAGTGGAGAAAACAGGGTTCTAATTAAGTTACAAGTAGAAAGTGACAGATTCAAAGTAGGACATCAGCCTGCGTGCCCATCAAACCCTTATTTCCTGCCTGGTTTACTGCCTTTAAACTATGTCACCTCATTTCTAATGCTATTTGAATGTCTACTGTTTAGTAAATTGTGGTTTTATGGTTAACATGTTTTTCTGCCTCAGATCTATTGTTAAATTTCAAATACAGTACTCTCTCTTACATGTGGATTTTCTCTCAGGGTTTGTTACCAGCAGTCATCCATGGTCTGAAAATATTAAATAGAAAATTCCAGAAATACACAATTCACAGGTTTTAAATTGTGCACCATTCTGAGTAGCATGATGAAATATTGTACTGTCTTATTCTGTCCTGCCCAAAACTTAACCCTACATAAGTTCCTGGCCATTAGTCACTTAGTAACTTTCTCAATTATTAGTTTGGTTATCACTATATCTTAGGCTTGTGTTTGTGTGGCCCTTATTTTATTTAATAATAGCCCCAAAGTGTAAGAGTACTGATGCTGACAATTCAGATACGCCAAAGAGAAACCATAAGGCACTTTCTTTAAATGACAAGGTGGAAGTACAGTAAGATACTTTGAGAGAGATCACATTTGTATAAGTTCATTATGATCTAATAATTATGTAATATCTAATATATAATTAATATAATCATATATAATATAAGATATAATTATAGCAATCTTTACTCTATTTCAATTTTAGTTATTGTTGCTAATGTCTTACTGTGTCTAATTTCTAAATTAAATTTTCTGATAAGTATGTATGTAGAGAAAAAAACACTTCATATCAGGTTTGGTACTATCTAGTTTCAGGCATTCACTGAGGTCTTAGAATATATTCCCCATGGATAGGGGAATGCTGGATTAACTTATTCCCTTCTTGTCATGTTGTGGCTGTTTGGTATCCCCACTTTTAGATAAAGAAACCAAGATTAAGAAAGGTTCTGGAAGCTACACAAGGTCACACAGCCAGAGAGGACAGGGCCATAGGTAGCCCTAAATCATGCTGCTTTCACATCTTGTACTCTGAGCTGTGTCATTAGATACCGTCAAATGCTATGGGTATGCAGGGGTGGAAGGAGATGAAAAAGTCATGACACTCTAGCAGTTTATAATCTATTATGGGAATACAACCTTAACACAAGTACTTGCAAAACAGGACTGTATTTTTAATAGATAAAAGCCTTAATTCTAGATAACAACAATAGTAATCTACAAATTTCATACTGTAAGAGAAGCAATGAAAGAGCATATGTTGTATGCCAAATAATTGTGATTGGTCATAGGGCTACAGATTGTTGTTCATGGTAAGGATCAGTCACTGGGAATTCTGCTGGTAGAGAGAGTATGCTTAATTTATCTTGTCAGCATCAAAGTTAAAAATATAACCCTGCCAGAATGCAATAGCTCAAGATTTCCTGTTTTTCATGCCACATATTCTGCAACCAAGGCCCTACATTCCCTTCCCCACCTTCTAATACCCATTATATTTCAGACTCCATCCAAAAATCACTCATGCAGGTCTTTCCTTGCTTAAGCAGGAAGGTTTTTCTCCCATTTGAAGCTCACTGCAAGAAGATCAAAGCACCCAACACCAGGCACATGGAGAATGAACATTCACTGAGATAAATCAACTTCATGTAAACAGCTAGAGAAGCAGAGGTGTCTCTGGACCCCGTGAGAAAAATTTCCATTGTACTTTCTCATCCTGAGAGTAAAACTGAATTTTATTTATGACCATCTCAAGAGAAGTTTTGTTTTATTCCTAGTGTTTTAGGAAATGTCTTGGCTGGAAACATTGGCTCAGTCTAGAAGAAGAAATAATTCATGGGATTCTTTTCTCAAATTCTCATGAAATCCTCAGAACCTCAGGGGCAAAGTTAACAATTTGGTGTTTGTTCTTCTAGCTCTGTTCTTTTTTTTTCCACAGAATTATAGAAAGTAAAGTCCAAATATTCTAACTAACTTTAAATTTATAAGTCAACTGTTTTTCAGTAAAACAGCTGATAAACTGTGGAAGAGAAACTGTATCCTGAAGATGGTACAAGTGATGGAATCAAATGGAAATTTGCAACACTGAGAAACCAGGTGCAGTGCTGGCATCACACCTGTTCCTTCCCTTTGTCTTTTCTTGGACACACTGTCCTACAAGTTCTCAGGTTGAATCATTTCCCCTCTATATGCCATGTTCCATTTCAACCATGTCACCTCATGAATGAATGACATTCATAGCCATGGTCCCCTATCTCCAATCTCAGATACCTCAATCATCTCTATATCTGACTGCTGCTGCATCATTTAATTTGCACTATAGATGCTCTTCAATTTACATTGAGTTTGCATCCTGATAACCTGATCATAAGGAGAAAATACCTCAAGTCAAAAGTGCACTGAATGTGCCTGAGCTACATGACTTATCCCTAACTAACTTAAATCCCTCTAAATAGAGTATCCTTCAGTTGAGCAAAATCATCTAAAACAAAGTCTATTTTTTAATAATTATTTTTAATAATATACCCCATGTAACTTCTTAACTACACAATGATGTAGCATATGAGATTGGTCATTTCCACTTGTGATTACATAGCTGAATGGGAGCTGCAGCTGTTGCTGCTGCTCCACATCAGAAGAGAGGATCACACTGCATATCACTAGCCTGGAGATCAAAATTCAAACTTTGAGGTATGGTTTCCACTGAGTTCATGTCAGTTTTGTACCATTATGAAGGTAAAAAATGATGGGGGATCCAAGATGGCGGACTAGAGGGTGACTGAATCTCCTGTCACTCCAGAACCCAGGATTCAAGAAGGGGAGGCATTGAGAGACTCAGACCAACATAGAGCCAAGGGGTGAGTCTCTCCCACTGGATGAAGCTCGGGCCAGGCAGCAGACCTGGACAGGGGCAGCTTCTCGGAGCAGGGCAGGGCAGCTAGAGTCTTCCCCAAACAGCCCTGCTTTCTCCAGCGGCAGGCTCCATCCACAGCCAGCTTCTAGGAGCAGGCCCACCCAGTGAGAGCTTTTCCGCACAGAACTAACCCCAAGCCCCAAACCCAGCAACGGCCCCAGCCGGTAGGCAGCTTCTCAGAGTAGGGCAGGGCAGTCAGAGACTTCCCCAAGAGGCCCTGCTCCCTCTGGTGGCAGGCAGGGTCCACAGCCAGCTTCTTGGAGCAGGCCGCCCAGTGAGAGCTTTTCCACACAGAGCCAATCCCAAGATCCGGACCCAGGCAGGCCCTGACCCGCAGGCAGCTTCTAGGATCACAGCAGAGGAGCCAGAGACTTCCCTAAGCAGCCCTGCTTCCTCCAGTGGCAGGCGCGATCTATAGCCAGCTCCTCAGAGCAGACCAGCCCAGTAAGAGCTTTTCCGCACAGAGCCAACCCCAAGCCCTGAACCCAGTGGCAGGCCCTGATCCGCAGGTGGCTTCTGTGACCAAGGCAGGACAGGGAGAGGCTTTCCCCTAGCAGCCTGGCTCCCTCAGGTAGAGGCAAGCTCCGTCTATAGCCAGCTTCTAGGAGCAGGACCACCCAGTGACAGGATTTCCATGCAGAACCAGCCCCCAGCCCTGGACCCAGTAGCGGGCTAGGGGCAGCCTTCTTCAGAAACACTGCATTATCAAGTTCCTCTAAGACTTCAGGCTACTGAAGGCTAGGAGGTGATATACTGGAAATCTACAGGGGCACTATAAGCCAAAGAGGAAATATGCAATATCTGAGTCCCACTGATATCTGACCAATATGAGAAAACAAGGGAAGAAAATGTCCCAAACAAACCTAGATACTATATCAATAAAACCCAATGACAGTACAGCAGGAGAAATGTAAGAAAGGGAGTTCAGAATGTACATAATTAAAACAATCAGGAAAGCAAATGAGGAAATGAAAGAGCAAATGCAGGCATTGAAGGAGGAGATGAAAGAGCAAACGCAGGCATTAAATGCTCGCACCAATCAACAGTTAAAAGAGCAAATACAGGAAGCAAAAGATCATTTCAATAAAGAGAGATACTGAAAAAAAAAACAAACAGAAATCCTTGAAATGAAGGAAACAATAAAACAAGTTAAAAACTCCATAGAAAGCATAACCAATCAGATAGAACACCTGAAAGACAGAACCTCAGACATTGAAGACAAAATATTTAATCTTGAAAACAAAATTGACCAAACAGAGAAAATGGTAAGAAATCATGAACAGAATCTACAAGAATTATGGGATATCATGAAAAGGACAAATTTAAGAATTATTGGGATTGAGGAAGGCTTAGAGAAACAAACCAAAGGAATGAACAATCTATTCAATGAAATGATATCAGAAAATTTCCCAAATATGAAGAATGAAATGGAAACCAGGTACAAGAAGCTTATAGGATTCCAAATATACAAAATTGCAACAGACCCACACCAAGGCACATTAATATGAAAATACCTAACATACAAAATAAAGACAGAATTTTAAAGGCCGTGAGAGAAAAGAATCAAATTACATTCAGGGGGAAACCAATAAGAATATCAGCAGATTTTACAATCTAGACCCTAAAAGCTAGAAGGGCCTAGAACAACATTTACCAAGCCCTGAAAAAAAATGGATGCCAACCAAGAATCTTATACTCAGCAAAACTTTACTTTCAGATTTGATGACGAAATAAAATCCTTCCATGATAAACAAAAGCTAAAAGAATTTACCAAAAGAAAGCTGGCATTACAGAACATTCTCAGCAAAATATTCCATGAGGAAGAGATGAAAAACAATGATGCAAATCAGCAACGGGAGGAACTAGCCTAAAGGAATAGCCAAATAAAGGAGAAACCAAATCATGTCAGAAAACAAAAATGAGTCAAATGACTGGGAATACAAATCATATCACACTAATAACCCTGAATGTTAATGGCCTGAACTCATCAATCAAAAGACATAGACTGACAGATTAGATTAAAAAGAAAGATCCAACAATATGCTGCCTGCAAGAGACTCATCTCATAGAAAGAGACACCCATAGACTAAAGGTGAAAGGATGGGGAAAAACATACCATTCACATGGACACAGCAAAAAAGCTGGAGTATCCATCCTCATTTCAGATAACGTGGACTTCAAGCCAAAACTAGTGAGAAGGGATAAAGAAGGACATTACATGCTGCTTAAGGGAAGCATAAATCAGCAAGACATAACAATCATAAATATCTATGCCCCGAATATTGGCTCATCCACGTACGTCAAACAAATCCTTCTCAATTCCAGAAATCAAATAGACCACAACACAATAATACTAGGTGATTTTAACACACCTCTCTCACCACTGGATAGATCTTCCAAACAAAAATTGAATAAAGAAACCATAGATCTCAGTAACACAATCAGCAATTTAGACTTAACAGACATTTATAGAATATACCATCCAACAAAGAATGAATACACTTTCTTCTCAGCAGCACGTGGATCCTTCTCTAAAATAGACCATATTTTATGCCACAAAACTACTCTTAGCAAATACAAGAAGAAGGAGATACTGCCTTGTATTCTATCAGATCATAATGAATTGAAATTAGAAATAAATGACAGAATAAAAAACAGAAACTTCTCCAATACATGGAGACTAAATAATATGCTATTGTATGATGAATGGGTAACACAAGACATCAGGAGGGAAATAAAAAAATTCTCAGAAGTAAACGAGAACAAAGACACATCAAAATCTCTGGGACACTATGAAAGCAGTACTTAGAGGAAGATTTATTTCATGGGGCGCATTCAACAAAAGAAGTAAAAATCAACAAATAAACAACACTACAGCTCAAAGCCCTAGAAAAAGAAGAGCAGACCAACACCAAAAGTAGTAGAAGATAAGAAATAGTTAAAATCAGAGCTGAAATCAATGAAATTGAAACAAAAGAAACAATCGGAAAAATTAAGAAAATAAAGAGTTGGTTCTTTGAAAAAATAAATAAAATTGATAAACCCTTAGTCACACTAACAAAGAGAAAGAGAGAGAAAACTCAAATTACTAAAATTCAGAATGAACAAGGAAATATCACAACAGACATGAGTGAAATACAAAACATAATTAGAAGCTATTTTGAAAATCTATATTCCAACAAAACAGAAAACATCGAAGACATCAACAAGTTTCTAGAGACATATGAATTAACTAAACTGAACGAGGAGGACATACACAACTTAAATAAATCAATTTCAAGCAATGAAATAGAAGAGGTCATCAAAAGCCTACCAACAAAGAAAAGTCTGGGACCAGATGGGTTCTAAGCCGAGTTTTAAAAAACCTTTAAAGAAGAGCTCATTCCAATACTCCTCAAAGTATTTCATGAAATAGAAGAGGAGGGAACCCTCTCAAACTCATTCTATGAAGCCAATATCACCCTGATACCTACACCAGACAGAGACACATCGAGGAAAGAAAATTTCAGACCAATATCCTTAATGAACATTGACACAAAAATTCTCAACAAAATCTTAGCAAATCGCATACAAAAATACAATAAAAAGATAGTGCACCACGATCAAGTAGGTTTTATCCCAGGGATGCAAGGTTGGTTCAACATCTGGAAATCAATAAATGTCATTCACCATATCAACAGGCTTAAAGTTAAGAATCACATGATTATTTTGATAGATGCAGAAAAAGCATCGATAAAATACAGCACCCCTTCCTGCTCAAAACACTAGAAAAAATAGGGATAGTGGGTATGTTCCTTAACATTGTAAAGGTCATCTACACTAAGCCCATGGCCAGTATCATTCTAAATGGTGAAAAACTGAAAGCATTCCCCCTAAAAACTGGAACAAGACAGGGATGTCCTCTTTCACCACTTCTATTCAACATCGTCCTTGAAACTCTAGCCAGAGCAATTAGACAAGCCAAAGAAATTAAAGGGATACAAATAGGAAAAGAAGAACTCCAACTATCCCTGTTCACTGATGACATGATTACATATTTAGAGGAATCTGGAAATTCCAGCAGAAAACTTTTAGAACTCATAAGTGAATTCAGTAAAGTAGCAGGTTACAAGATCAATCATAAATCCAATGCATTTTTATACATAAGTGATGAATCTTCAGAAAGAGAAGTTAGGAAATCTACCCCATTCACAATAGCCTCGAAAAAAATAAAATACTTGGGAATCAATCTCACAAAAGAGGTGAAAGACCTCTACAATGGGAACTACAGAACACTAAAGAAAGAAAATAAAGAAAGAAAATAAAGAAAACCTTAGAAGATGGAAAGATCTCCCATGTTCTTGGATAGGTAGAATTAATATTGTCAAAATGGCCATACTACCAAAAATGCTTTACAGATTCAATGCAATTCCAATTAAAATCCCAATGACGTACCTTACAGAAATAGAGCAAGCAATTATGAAATTCATCTGGAAGAATAAGAAACCCAGAATAGCTAAAGCAATCCTTAGCAGAAAGAGTGAAGCAGGGGGTATCGCAATACCAGATCTTCAACTCTACTACAAAGCAATAGTAATAAAAATGGCATGGTATTGGTACCAAAATAGAAAGGTAGATCAATGGTACAGAATAGAAGACATGGACACAAACCCAAATAAATACAATTTTCTCATACTAGACAAAGGGGCCAAAAATATGCAATGGAGAAAAGATAGCCTCTTCAACAAATGGTGCTGGGAAAACTGGAAATCCATATGCAATAGAATGAAATTAAACTCCTATCTCTCACCTTGCACAAAACTCAACTCAAAATGGATCAAGGATCTTGGAATCAGAACAGAGACCCTTCATCTTATAGAAGTAAAAGTAGGTCAAAATTTTCAACATGTCAGCTTAGGATCAGACTTCCTTAACATGACTCCCATAGCACAAGAAATGAAAGCAAGAATCAGTAACTGGGATAGATTCAAACTAAAAACTTTCTCTCAGCAAAGGAAACTATGAGTAATGTGAAGAGAGAGCCTACAGAGTGGGAGAAAATCTTTGCCACTCATACTTCAGATAGAGCACTAATTTCCAGAATATATAAAAAACTCAAAAAACTCTACACCAAGAATACAAATAACCCAATCAACAAATGGTCTAAGGAAATGAACAGATACTTCACAGAAGAAGATCTACAAGCAATCAACAGATATATGAAAAAATGTTCAACATCTCTAGTAATAAGAGAAATGCAAATCAAAACTACCCTAAGATTCCATCTCACCCCAATTAGAATGGCAATTATCAAGAACACAAGCAACAATAGGTGTTGGAGAGGATGTGGGGGAAAAGGTACACTCATACGTTGCTAGTGGGGTTGCAAATTAGTGCAGCCACTCTGGAAAGCAGTATGGAGATTCCTCAGAAAGCTTGGAATGGAATCACCATGTGACCCAACTATCCCACTCCTTGGCCAAAGGACTTAAGATCAGCATACTACAGAGATAGAGCCACAGCAATGTTCATAGCTTCTCAATTCACAATAGCCAGATTGTGGAACTAACCTAGATGTCCTTCAATTGATGAAACGATAAAGAAAATGTGGCATATATATACAATGGAATATTACTCAGCCATAAAGAATGATAAAATTATGTCATTTGCAGGCAAATGGATGAAATTGCAGAATATCATGCTAAGTGAGAAAAACCGATCTCAAAAAACCAAAGGAAGAATGATCTCGCTGACAAGTGGATGATGACACATAATGGGGGGTGGGAGGGGTTAGTGTTACGGTTAGGGTTAGGTTTAGGGTTAGGGTTAGGGACAGTTGCAAGAATGGAGGAAGGAAGGACTGTATAATGGGAAAAGAGGGGTGGGAGAGGTGGGGGAAGGGAAAAATAACAATGAATCAAGCAACATTACTCTATGTAAATTTATGATTACACAAATGGTATGCCTTTACTCCATGTACAAACAGAGAAACAACATGTATCCCATTTGTTTACAATAAAAAAAATTATACTACAGAGCTATAGTAACAAAAACAACAAGCTAACTGGCCTCAAAATATACAATGGAGTAAAACTGAAGGTACTGAGACAACCCCCTCCCAAAATAAAGATAAAAAATGATAAGTTGATCCATCATAAGTCTGGGGACATCTGTGTTCCTTTCTAAACCTTAAAATAGCCTGGAAAATAGAAAAGGGAAAAGTCCAGAAGGAATATGATCTGTATTGCTTCCCTGTTCCCATACCTTTCTCCCCTCACATTTGCCCTAGAGTGGAGCAGAGCAGTTACAAGACTCTACCTTCCTTCAGTCTAGTGGCCAGTGCAGCAGAGCACCTCTCAGTTCTCAAAGTTTAAAGGGACAAGGACTTCCCTGGTTCACTGCAGAGGTCAACCCAAGGGCAGGCTCTACTTCCTTGTTTCTGTTCTTTTCCTCACCACTTGCCTCCCACTCCAGGTTATAGTGCCCCAGGTCTCAGTGGAGGTGAGCATGTATCATGAATTATCCTCTGAGCTTCCTTTATCATCTTGCAATTTATCTCCTTAAATAGTAACCCCAAAACTTTTGGATTCTTTATGGAGTCACTGCTTTACACAGTCCCTTCTGGGACAAAAAAAATGGCCCCCAAAGGAAAGTCATTGAAGGGAGCTATTATAGTTTGGATGTGAGGTGTCCTCCAAAAGCTCATGGGTGAGACAATGCAAGATAGTTTAAAGGTGAAATGCTTGGGTTATGAGATCCTTATCCTAATCAGTGCATTAATTCACTCCAATAGATTAATTGGGTGGTAACTATAGGCAGGTAGAGTATGGCCAGAGGATGTGGGTCACTGGGAGTGAGCCTTTGCGATTGGGGGGCCAGGCACACTGGTTCTGTCCACCTGTTAGTGGAAAGGTACAGGTAACAGGAGCCTCCATGGGTGCATGTCCTTCTAAATGAAGACAAGCTCCCTTCTTATGTTCATGGTGACCTCAGATACATTTTTGTCCCTGATGAGTGCAGTTCACTCTGCTCCCTGATGGCCACACCCTGAACTGCTTTCCTCCAACATACCCTTTGCCATGATGTTCTGCCTCACCTAAGACCTAGAGCAATGGAGTTGGGCCAAGATCTCTGAAACCATGAGCACCAAATAAACTTTTCCTCCTCTAAAATTATGCTCATAAAGTCTTTTGGTCACAGTGGTGAAAAAACTGACTAAAATAAGAGCATCAATACCCTAATTTCCTACATTATTGCTCTGTCTTAACCCAATATATGGTCTTTATAGTTGCCATAGTTCCTAGAGGTATTCTGGAAGCTTCCACAATAATTTTGCAGGAAAGTAGCATCAGGAAGTTGAGGTCCATTTCAGGCCCAATCCTGGACATGGCTGTCTCAGAGCACCCCATGAGATAGAGTTACATGTGGGGTCTTCTGAGTCATGTTCCATCACCAACCCCAACATCTAACAAAAGCAATCAGGTTATGAAATTTTGTTGAATTGAATCATTGAAGATCCCTCTCATAGTCCACCTTGCTTCCCATGGTAAGGTTTCCAGTAGCCACAAAGAAATGAGCCCCTAAGTATACATGAGCATAATACTAGAACTTGGAAAGATGCTATCATCTTAATATAAGAAAAGGAGTTGTTCCTAATAAAAGACATTTTGGACCAGAATATGTCACTGGACAAGAAAAAAATGTGATCACATTAAGTAGGTATGAATATGTCAAGTCATTAATATCAGCTTCCATGCAGCAAATTGCTTGTCATGCTTCATTTGTATGTATTTATGACTAAACAGGAGTATTTTCAGAGATACCATAAATACATTTTACACAGCTCTCTGGAAGCTTTCATCTCCTGGCTGGAAAGAGTCTAACAGTGATGCCTCGCCCAGGCAGACTCAGGAAGCACACAGCAGAAGAGGAAGCGACAGGGGCGGGGGAAGAATGAAAAGAGAAAAAGGGTTGTCTACCAAGCAGTAGCTATAAAAATTCATGAGTCTGAGGCAGCCTTGGATTTATGCATTGAGACAATTTCGTTAAACTAAATGAAAGTTAATCTGCTGTAAATCTTTCCAGTTCTTGGTGATTCTGCAGAAATTCATTTACAGTAATTGAGAATAAGAGGAAGCATAATGAACACGTGGACCCCAATATATTTGAGGTCACCATGAACATAAGAAGGGAACTTGTCTACATTTAGAAGGACATGCACCCATGGAGGCTCCTGTCACCTGTACCTTCCCACTAACAGGTGGACAGAACCAGTGTGCCTGGCTCCCCAATCCCAAGTCTTGCCCGACTTGTGCCAATTCTGTGATGCCTTTTCTTATGTGTCCAAGCCTCCAAAAGTCCTACCAGGATAAGTCACCTGTCTGTCTCTAGCGTGAGGTCTGAGCTTACCTGCTGATGGACAGATGTTCCTGCACTGCTGTCACTTGCTGGGGCAACATATTCTATGTCTCCCATGATTTGTTCTGACCCCTCCAATCCTAAAATCATCTTCATCTGACTCTGGAGCCCAGGATCAGACACAAGTCCTTCAGAATGAATTGAATCTTGCTCAACCCTCTGTATCCATTTTATTAAAACATCTGTAGTCAATGAAATCCAAACGTGGAATCCTTTTATTATTTTTTTTTCTATTTGCCACTTTTCCACTTTTCACCACACCATCAAACTCTCTTCTTGATCTTTAATTAAATTCTGTGAAGGTCTTTTATGTCTCATTTTGGGTTATGGAAAGCACAGTTTGAACCTTTCCTTGTGTATTAAATGACAAGCCCTCCCCCTCTCTTGAGCAGGCATCTGGTTCCTGGGTTGCAGAATGGGAAGGGGACTTGGCTGGTTTTTCACTTTTGCTCCCCTCTCTCTGTTGGAGGCCAATGGAGATCTGTCAGGAGTCATTTGGTATCACTGTTGGGTATAAAGAGAAACCAGTTTTTCTTTCTGGCTCACCCAGTTCTATCCACTGGAGGTCTCTGCTCTATGCTAGACTCTCAGAATAGTGTGTGTCATCTTCCTGGATCTCTGCTTATCTACCTCTCAAATTCTTTCCATTAATGACAGCAGCTCAGGTTTCCAACATCTCCTCCATTCAGAGCTTCTCCCTATTCGTTACTACCCAGGTGGCCCCATAGATTCTGTCCTCCGCTCAGCTTGTCCATCATGTGTGGCTAATGCTGCCAAAACCCCTGCATATCTCCTTGTATGTCCCATTCTGGTCACACTGGCCCAGTTTGTACATATGAAATAGTCCCTTTTGCTTTTCACAGACTGCTCCCCAAGTTTTGAACACCCTGACACTTTTTTCTCCAAGGCTCAGTCCTCACTGTCCTTCAAACCAAGCATAAGATCAGTCCTCTGGTGGGCTGGTAGGCTTCTTTGCCCATTCTGCCTGCCCTTATAGAATCAACCGTTCCCTGAATTCACATAGCATTTTATTAGGTGCCATGTCACATTGTGGTTTCAGCTTGTCCATCTTATGAGTACACTATGCCTTTCTCAATTGCCAAGATGAGCCATGTTTATTACCCATGGTACATCTAACCATACATTTAGGACAGTTCTACACACACAGGCATTCAGTGTTAGTGTGTTGAATAAATGAATAAATGGATCATCCCAGAAACCTCAGGAAAAATCAATGAAGTTACCTTAATTCATTCTGCCATGAACCTTTTCATGGGATAAGGTGGAGAATAACCTCAATATAGGAAAATACCCATTAATGTAAATGAATAAAATGAATTGAGTGTGAGACAATGAGGAGTAGTAGAGACTGAGGTCAGTATGGTAATCATGAACTGTCCACAGAGGCAGCCACTGCTTGACTCTGACTGCTTGTTACATTGAGGAAATTAGATCTAATTTCAAGGTACGATTCATGTTTTTTAAAAAAGAATTGCATCCGTAGATTGTCAGGGGCGGGCTCTGAGGGCCCCAGAGCTGCACCGTGGCCTGATCTCTAAGATGGCGCCTGGCAGCTTGCCAGACATAGCTGCACTCATATTCAAGTTTTAGGAAGTAACTCTGGTTGGCTGTTGTACATGAGGCAATCCTGGTATCTGCCTGGAGACTGTTCCTTGATAGGCTGACTTTCCTGGTAGTCTACTCTCTGATAGGCTGATGTTCTCAATATAAGTCTGAGACTTGCAGAATAAAGCCCTTTTGGTTCCTGTGATCAAGAAGAGCGTACACGTTGTGATTGTCCCTGCGGGTGGTGGGCGATCATAGTAGATTACACAAATGGTGTGAATCTACATCATGTACAACCATAGAAATGAAAAGTTGTACCCCATTTGTGTACAATGAATCAAAATGCAATCTGTACAAATAAAAATTTAAAAATGGAAAAAATAAAAATCTTTGCACCTTTTTTTAAAAATGACATACATCAAGGTTTTAAGGTAAATTCTCTAGATTTTGAAAACATATTGTGATTTATGAGCTAAAATTGACCTGCACACTCTCAGTTTGTTACTGTGATATAAATACTTTAAAAAAAATCATACACCTAAGCAGAGAAGAAATGGTAGTCTGTAGTTAGAACAACATGAATGTAGAGTCAACAGGAAGTTCTCCATAAATATACCTAAGGATCTCAAAATGGGGTCTGACCAATCTCCCACAAACACCATGACATCTAAAAACAGTTCTGGGTTCTAGAGTTGAGAACTACACAACAGTACTGTGAATATACTGTTAAATACTGTATTAAATAAATACTGGTCCATTTAGCTATCAGTGGATTTATCCACTGATGAGGTCAGAGACCTCATGGTCCAGTCAGTTCCCCAAATACCCCACCTCTGAACACTGTTCTTGTGGGGACCAAACCTTCAAGTACATGAGTCTTTGAAGTACATTCCATATCCAAACCATAACAAATACTTTGTACTCATAGGGATTTATATATATTAAATTAATTACTTTCAGTTTTCACTAGATCCTGGGAAACTAGAACAGAGTGTTCTAAGGTTCTCATCATAGCCCTGGAGTACCTACTGCAGTTCCTTCTGAGGAATGCTTCCATGGGTAAAACTCTCCATGAGTAGATCATCATGGTCTTTCTGGCTATGACTGGCTGGGCCAGTAATAAAAACAGTTCAGGCTGCAGAAGAAAACTCTATGAGAAGAGGATACTGTGAGTCTTGCCCAACTTGTTCTCCAGTTTTAGATGGAACAACTCTAACCAACCAGGTACTTATGCTTGGAAATTGAGAAGGTGCCATCCATCCAGACAACAGAATGCAGCCCATGCCTGGTTCCTAGGACTGTGTAAGACACTCAGTTCCCTTGAGTTGCTGCAGAATCCTAATCCATCTGAATCCACGATCCTCTAGATATTCATGTGCTGAGTTGATTATGACTTGCCCCTCAAAAACACATGTTGAAATTTAACCCCCTTTATGATATATTAAGTTAAAAAGGACCAGATAAGACTTTTAAGAGGTGATTAGGGATCTGTGTTTCTGAACTGATTAATGCACAGATTAATGGATTAATAGATTATCTGGACAGTGATTTTGCTATAAAAGCCAGTCAGGCTGTCTTTTGCATTCTCCCTATCTCTGTCATGTGATCCCTGGATCCCTTGGGACTTGGTCAGCAAGAAGGTCATCACCAGATGTGGTCCCTTGACCTTTAACTTGAATCATGATCCAAAATTACCTTCTTGTCTTAATAACATACTCAATTTGTGTTATTGTGTTTTAGCAACAGAAAATGGACTGAGACATTATGATATCTCAGGATCCCTCTGACTTGAAAGCACCATGAAGAAAAGGGACAGACCCTAGTGAGGACTGAAAGAATTTCCATTGCCTCCCATTTGCCAGGCTTCCTTACAACTGGAGCTACCAGATAAGAGACAGGATTCCCAGTTTAAATTTGAGCTCCAGAGAAACAACAAAGAGTTCATTAGTAAACCTAAGATCTATTCAGCTGGAAAGTGAGTAAGCTCTTCAGACTCAAACTTCAGATCTTTCTCTTCACTTTTTTCCTGTGTGTGCTAGTGGAGGTTCCAGAAGGTCAGACTGGATAGAGCCATTGCTGGAAAATATAGAAGAGTCACATGGCTTTGGGGAAGTATTTGCATTCATAATCTTTAGGAAGCACAATAGGATATAATGAGGGTGACAAAGTTGAAGGTTTTGGGTCTGGCTTGTCCAGACGGCTAACCCCCTTCCTGTGCATGGTCCCTTAAATGACAGGAATGGGTCTTTTAGGTCTTATACAAAGTCCAGATGAGCAGATGGAAAACACATTGCAAACTTCCCCTCTAACCTGGGCAAGGCTTAAAACATTCTGTATTTCAGTTAATTTCTGAAAAACAAGGCTGTTTAGCCCCCTAGTCTCTAAGATCTCATGCAGCTCCAATACTTTGTGCTCCTACCTAGATATTTGGTTTCTGGTCCCAACTCTGCCACTTCCTGATATTTTAGCTCAGCAAAGGCCCTAAGTTCTCCCTTTGCAGAGGCACTAAGTAGAATAATTGGGCAATTGGCTTAAATCTCAAGAGGATGAGATTCAAAATTATGAGAGTCTCTGAATGTGAATCATCACCATGTAGGAGTAGAGGATAAAGAAAACTTATTTTCCTACAAACTGTGGAGTTGAAACAGAACCTCTCAGATGCCTCCTTCCTTGGCCATCAATGGAGAACCATGGAGGATGCAGTAAAGATGTCCTCAAATTTTATGAAACAAAGTGATTTTTCTGAGTATAGACTCCTAATTGAGGCAGCCCCTTCCCCTCCCAGAAGGGAAGGGACTGTTCTGAAACAGTGGGAATCAACCCAGAATTCAAGCTACCAGAGCAAAAAAATCCCTTAAATAAATGTACCCAAAAGAGACCAGAACTGAAAATCTCAAATCACTTTCAGAGGGAAAAGCATCAGTGAACTTTCTGAGATATAACTGGGTGGTAGGCACACCCACAGTCCAGGTAGGGGAGGTTTGCAGCTGTTAGACTTAGTTATCTAAGCTAAGTCATTACCTGTGCCACAGGGACATAGGCACCTGTTTCTGTGTGGGTGAAGGGAGAACACAAATTAATATTCATCAAATTCCAGTAGTAAGTTGCATTATTCTATCCTTAAAAGTTCCCCAAAATAAATATCAGTGTCTTACTTTTTCTATCTATGTGAAAATAAAATAAAAATAAGCAGAAATTTCATGGGCATAAACTATATGAGGTGCCTTGGAAAAGAATTTCTTGTTTAAGTGCAATATTAGAGTCTGGAGGTCCATGAATGGGCATTTGGGCTGTGCAGGGAGGCAAAGAGCAGCAGTGGTTTGCAAGGAAAGGAAGAAATGGATTCAATATATGAGAATGGAAATGAACTTTAATTCCCTAGAAAAGCAAATCAGAATTTGGTGCCAATGAGTACTCAGTTTGTGAATAAGCATTCCTTTCTGAGAACAGAAGTTTAAGAAACCATAGGGAGACCCCATCTTGTCTCTCAATCCAAAGAGAAAGGGGAAGTTTCTGGGAGCATTGAGGCCTGCCTGAATTAATATTCAGTTAATTCAGTGTTTCAATGTGCATTTGTGGATAAGGTGCCTGACCTATATATTGGATGAAACCAAGAGTTCTTGGAAAGGAGTGGATAGATATGCAAAGCTGGACACATTCCCTGAAACAAATTATATTAGGGAGTTTATTATAATTTTTGCTATCCTCAGTGTATCATGAGAAACAGAAGCCCAGAAAAGTAAGACATTCACCTAATTCATATCACTAAGTGGAGAATTCAGAGCACTGGCTCAGGTGTTCCAATTCCAGAGGCTCTTTCCTTGGTGTCTGCACAGTCTGAATTTATTGGCCCTGGCAAGGCCTTCCCTCTCCAAATAACAACTATTGACAGACTGAGGCCTGATATACCACACACAAAAACATGGATTTTAAAAGGACAAATTTCTCTGCAGTGTTTACAACTTAAGTCTCATTAATCATTAATGTTTCTTTAAAATGAGTTTATCAGGGAAGAGTGGATGCAGATGCTGTGAGAGGCAGCGAAGCATGAAGATACCTATGGATTTCTGTGATTGCTCTGACCACAGTTCTCTGCTATCAACTGTGAGTCCTGACTCAACTCAGTTCTGACACTAACTAGCCAGAGTTAGCACAGACCCTTGATGTTAAGGGTCAAGACTTTCAAGTGACTGCCTTCACTTTGGACACCAGTTCCAAGTTTTTGGTGTTCCCAAACCATCCCTAATTGTGCCCAATCAGCAACAAATTCCAAAATACTCTTTCTACTCTACCTGAGAGACTGTTCTTCACTTGTGATACCAACCACCCTGATGTAGCAGATCCCACAGAGGCTGGGTCCTTATCAAGAATGACCTCCCTTCAGATGCTAGCTGAAGGTTTTAGGGGCTGTCTACACTTCTGACTGACTAACTATAACTTCAAGGGTTCACACAACTCTTTCTGTTTTTAAAACTCACTACAATGACTTACAGAATTTTCTATTAATACTATACTTACAATTATAATTTTGTTATAATGAATTTAGATCAAGAATAACAAAGAAAGAAAGAAAGAGAAAGAAAGAAAGAAGAGAGAGAGAAAGAAAAGAGAGGGAGAGAAAAAGAGGAAGGAAGGAAGGAAGGAAGGAAGGAAGGAAGGAAGGAAGGAAGGAAGGAAGGAAGGGAGGGAGGGAGGGAGGGAGGGAGGAAGGAAGGAAGGAAGGAAGGAAGGAAGACAGGGCACAGTCTGGAAGTTTAGTAGTGTTGCTTCCAGATCTCCTGGATGGAATCAGTGTGTGTCATACTCTTAGCACATAAATACATTCACCAATGGGCCCAGGGTTTTTACTGAGGATTTATGATAAAGGCATGGTTAATTACATCATTGGCCACATGATTAAACTTAACTTCCACCCCTCCCCCACTTGCCTTCCTAAGGTTACATGGCTGAAAGTTCTAATGCTCTATTCACATGGTTGGTCTTTCTCATTATCAGTCCACATCCTGAAACTGACTAGGGACCTACCATGAGTCACCTCCTTAGCAAAACAAATACTTCAGTCACTCAAGAAATTTCAAATGTTTTCTAACCTCTATTTCAGGAATAGGAGACAAAGACCAGTTGTATTTGTCATTATAGAACACTATGTGATGGAGAGTTTACATAACTGAAAGAGAAAAGAGACCTAGGTGGTAGTCACAAGTCTCTGAAACTCAGGGATCAGATGACCAATGAAAACAGATGTGACACTTCCTGAGTCCAGTAGATCTAGAGATTCAGTATAGTACAGTAGTTGAGAACACAGCTCTTGCTCTTTCTCTTACTAGCCATGAGAATTTGATAACTTTGTAATCTCCCTGGGCTCATTTTCCACATGTGTTTAATGGTGCTAGCAATAGGCCTACTCTCAAATGTCTGTTTATGGGGATTTAACAAGGTAATTAATGAAATGTGCTTAGAACAGTGTTTGGCATTTAGGAAGATATTATTATCACAAACTGTCTCCCTATAAAGGAAACATGGAAGGATATTTCAGATTAAGTCAGATTTAGCTAGATCTGGGAGGAGAAAGCAGAAGTGAGAAAGAAAGGCCATTTGGGATACATAATCCTGTGTTAGTCAGCTTTTCATTATTTTAACAAATACCTGGGATAAACCAACTTACAAGGAGGAAAGGTTGGATTTGGTTCACAGTTTCTGGGGTTTCAGTCTATGGCCAGTTGGTCTATTACTTTGGGGCCTGTAGGGAGGCTACGCATCCTGATGAGAATGTGTGACAGAGGAAGCTACCCTCCTCATAACAACAGGAAGCCAAAAAGAGAGGAAGGGGCTAGAGTCTCAATATCCCCTTCTGGGACATAACCCCTAGACACTTAATTTTTTTCCTCTCTGCCTCACCCCTTAAAGATTCCACCACTTTTCAGGAGTCACAGGCTGGGTACCAAGCCTATAACAGAGAGGTTTTAGAAAACACTTGTCCAAGCCACAGCACAGCCCATGTTTAAGCAAAGTGAGTGGGGGAATGAGAGCCCTCTTGCAGAGTCTGCCAGGTTGTGGAAGGAAGTGGGACCCATGAGAGGAGACTCCTCAGGCAATTCTGTTCCCACACTTGCTTTCTCCTCTGCCAGTTGCAATCACCATGGGAAAGGAGAGCTACCTGGGTTGTCATGGTCCAGAGGGAATTCATGAACAATGCAGCTGACCTCAAACAAAGGTTCAGGAAGAGATTCCACTGAAATACCCAGAGTGTTGAATGGGAGGAGTTGCCATGGCAATGAACTGAGAGTGCCAGCTTGCTGCTCCTTCACTAAGCCTTTTCTGTGTGAGGGCAACCTGTGGAGAGTGATTCCCATCATGCCCCAATGGATTCCCAGTAACATATTCCATGGAGCCAGAAAATCTAGCAAGCAAGGAAATTTCTTACCTGAAGTGGTTAGAAAATGTTTATGCACAGGGTTCCCAGCCAAAGTAGGACAGGACCACCCCACTATAACTTAGATCCCCTACCCACACTGATATCTTTTTATTGCTGTGAACAAAATGCCTGACAAAAGCAAATTAGAGGAGGAAAGATTTATTTTGACTCATGGTATCAGAGGATTCTGTCCATGGTTGGCTGACTCCATTGCTTTGGACCGCAAGTGAGATACATCTTGGTGGAAGGGTATGACAAAGCAAGGCAGCTTAGTACAAGGCAACTGGGAAGCAGAGAGAGAGAGAGAGAGAGAGAGAGAAAGGGGTTGGACATAAAATTAACCATCCAGGGCAAGCTTCCAGTGACCTGTTTCCTCAACTAGGTCCCACCTTCCAGCAGTCCATTCAGCCATCAATGGATTAATACATGAATGAGGTCAAGCCCTCATTATCCAATCACTTCTCCAAAGTTCCACCTCTGAACACATTCACATTTGGGGACATTCCTGGTCCAATCCAGAACATTCATCCCCATCCAAAAGAACCTCAGGATTAAAAGATGAATAATGGCTGACTAGAAACCTGGGTATCACTTAAATAATGCATATGGTGAATAATTTAGCCTTGCCTAAAAAAAGGACTGGCCTTTGCCCTCAGTTTCTGGGAAGTGATCTCTCAGCCCTTGGGATGTCATATCTAACAGGTTTGTCTTTAACTGGAGAACTTGAGTCACACTAGATAGCTAAAAACATGATTTAGAGTGGGACCTGGCCGTTCCAGCTAGCATTAGTGGGATATGGTTAAGGGGTTTGGTACATGCAGTATCAGTCAGGTTCTGGAGGACTGGTGATGGAGACAAATCATGTAGCAAATCAATCAACCAACCACATCTTCATGAGGAAGCTCTCATGGAAACTCTGAACACTGAGGGTGAACTTTCTTGATTGACAGCACTCTGTGTGTTGCCACATATCTGTGCCAGGAGAAAAACACTGTCCTGACTCCACACAGGGAGAACAGAAAAAAGTCTGGCATTTCACAGCAGACTCTGTCCTATATTCATCTTTCCTCAGTTGTTTTTTTTTTTTTTTTTAATCTATGTCTTTTTCCTATGATAAACCATAAATATAACAACTTTCAGTGAGTTTAGGAAATGCTTTTAGTAATTATAAACCCAAACACGGTTTGGGAAATCCCCCAAATTTGCAACTGATATCAAAAGTCAGGATGTTATGAGAACTGCTCCTGTCTAACCGCAAGGACCTGACTCTCACACTCCTCTGACAGTCAGTGAGCCTGAGGTCCATCCTTCCTCTGCTCTTGGCTGGCTATATCATCCCTAGTGACCCACTGATTCTGGGTATCAGATTAACATCTTAAAAATAAGCATGATTCGGGCTGGGGAGATAGCTCAGCTGGTAGAGTGCTTGCCTCACAAGCACAAAGCCCTGAGTTCGATCCCCAGTACTGCAAAAAAAATAAATAAATAAATAAGCATGATTCTATAAAGTATGGGTGAATATTAAATTATACATAATAATTGGGGGACCCATAGAATACATGATGGAAAAAAAATCCACCATGTGCCCCTGCCCCAACCCTCTTGTCTTACCTAACAAGTTAAACTCACTGTTGACTTCGGTATTTTGACTTTAATGCATCCTGTTCTTGGAAGGGTGACCTCATACCCCCTTGTATGAGGTTTCCCATCATATAGGAGATCTCAAATATCCTCTTTTTCCATAGGGTCTTTCCTAAACCCAGTCAGCTTAGCTTTTTATCCCAGGTACCTTCACTACATCTTCTTACTTTCTTCATAGGCATTATCCTCAACTGAAGTTCTCTTGACCACATTTTGATTCGTAGGTATTCATCTTTCCCTACAGAACAAAGCTCCAAAACAGAAAGTTCGATAGATCTTGTCTATATTTCTGGTATTTACAGTAGTACTCAGCCCATAATAGAATGAATATTTGATGAATTAATAAATTTATTCCTTTAATTCACAAGAAAGTCAAAGAACAGAACAGAGACTGCCAGACAACACACTGCTCTACTAAGGGGTCAGAATGAATATATTTAACTAAACCCTTTATCTGCTATGTCTTAATCTCCTCGCCTTTTAAACAGTATTCAATTTTGTTTGAATTGCAATAAATTTGAAATTATTCCAGATAAAGGTAAGCTTTTAAAGTCATTATGGATACCTTTATTGTGAAGCCAGTAGTAGTTGGTGGTAGTGGTGTTGGTGGTGGTGATTTGGTTTGCTTTGGTTTAGGTTATGCTATTTTTTAATTCAAATTGGTTTTTTTTCTTTTTTTTTTTTTTTTTTTTTGCATTGGGCTCATAGTTGGTTGATAATTTGGGGTTTTTTAAAATTTGTTTTGTGATGTAAAGAAAAAAAATGCTATAGTCAGAAGAGAATGCTACAAAGGAAAATCTCAGTATGTGGATAGAGAAGGAAATGGAGGAGAAAGATTGGTTCTGTGACAGTGACATGCCTGAATCACTGGGCAAAGTGCCTTGTATTTGAAGCTCCTCCACATCTCTTCTCTTGTGACTGTTGGGAGAATTAAAGGAAACAATGTGAACAAAACTCAGCATGAGGGCCAGGGCTCCACAAACACTGGGCCTCCCTGGAGCTTGTTCCTGTGGGTGAGTCTGGAACTCAGATGGGGAAGCTCTTTTTGATTGGACAAGGTTTTTCACCTGTAATTTTTTTTTCCCTCACAGGGTAGGGAGGAAGGAATTTGAGAATAGGAACAAATGCCTCCAAAGGGAACTTTATGTAGATTCCAGGAAGAGCAAATTGGCTTCTCTGGAGAGTAGCCCCCTTGCTGTAGCATTGGACTGATAGAGACATAAGCAGAGTGGTATCTCCATCTTTACCTTGGTAGACAGAGATATCATGGACAGGTAAGATAAAACTATAGAAATGCATGTATGTGGGGCGTGTGTGTGTGTGTGTGTGTGTGTGTGTGGTTTGTGCTGTCACTTTATTTTTGTAAAGAAAAGGTAAGTAAACCCAAATCCAGCCAGAAATAGAAGTCCAGAGTTAACACAGATCACATGAATGGTTTGGGGATATTCCTTTTCTATTCCTTTGTAGTAAATGTATTTACCCTCAAATCCAGCACTCTTCTTTTTAAAATAGCCCTGTTGGGTCAGATAGCCACATCTCTTCCTGTGATTCCTCAAAACCAACTTCACCCAGTACTGAGGCAAAGCATATCACTTATCAGCAAGTGTTTCTGGGTATGTGTGTGTGTGTGTGTGTGTGTGTGTGTGTGTGTGTGTATGTAAAGAAATTTATTACAAAGAATTATCTCACAGATATGCAAACAGAAATCCCCAGAACTATAGTCAGCAAGCTGGATTTCTAAGAAGAGCTGATCATGTCAATTTCAGTCTAAAAGCCAGCATGTTCCAGACCCAAGAAGAGTCAATATTTCAGCTCAAGTGTACAGGCAGGAAAAGATAAATGTCCCACAGCCACACAGGAATAGACCTCTCTTTTCTGTGGGAGGTTAGCCTTTTTGTGGATTTAGTGAGACCCACATACATACATATATAGAATACATATGAATATTCATAACAAAATAGAGTAGAAATACTCATGATGATACAGTCCTTATATTTCTATAACTGGTCACATGATTAAAGCTGTTGTCAAATAAAACATTATCCAATGATATTTTAAGTGAGAATTTATAATCAAGGCATAGAATGTAAATATAATTTTGCTTAACTTTGCTGACACCCTCTTCTATGACTCACATCATGGTTGTAAGCGCCATGAAAAAAAGATGAGTCTCATGTATCTCCAGAAATGAGCATAGTTCTGGTACATATCAGTTTTTTGAAAAATATTTGTTGCATAAGTGAATGAAATGGATTACAAACTTTTTCAAGATAAACATTTTGACTTAGGAGACTCCTGTTTCCTTTGCATTGCTTTAAGAGATCCTGAAAAACTAAAAGCAAACCCCACAAATTTTTATGAAAAACCTTTTTTGGAATTTCTAAGGAACAGGTCTTGTTCTACCTCACAGGTCTTGATCTACCTGGGGTGATTCAGAGGAAGGGCCTTTTAGCAGAGTATATAACCAAAGAATTGAGTGCTAGACCAAGTTACATCATCCTAGTTGCCCAAGGCAATGTGGTAGGTGGGAAGAGCCACAAATCACCATAAAATGTACCACCTCAAGTTTGAAGGTCCAGTCAAGGAATGGAAGTGGGCGAACAGGGCATAGGCTGGAAACAGTGAACTGAGAGCAGTGTAGATGGTGGAGTAAGCAATGAAACAGGCAAGTGTTTCAGAATTGAGACCATGAGCCATTAGTTGGGATGGACCTGCCACAGTCAGTGGTGACCAGCATCTAAGGTACAGCAGACTCTTAGCCTAAAGAAATTGTGTTGGGCAGATATCCAGGGCAGCATCCTGGGCTCAGTGCCAAACAAGGACAGCATTGAAGGGTAATGTCCAGAAAAAAGACACTGCTCCTATTATGGGGACTCAGAGATCCAGGATGGGCTCCCCGTGCCCACTTACACTGATCCACCCAAAAGGTATGATGAGATAAAGAAATTTCTTGACCTTCTCTGTAGTCACTTGTGTATTTGTACACTATGCAGAAAGTTGCAACTCTGGACAAAGAAGAAAACAAGTAGTGATGACAGGAGAGCTCTGAATTTTTATTCCTTCATGAGAGTGGTGGAAATCCTTAAGTAAGATTTTTTGAATACATCATTAAATCATAGGTGAAAGCTGAGAAAGTATAACAAGGAGAGATGCTGAGAAAAGCAGGGAGCCAACCCAGAACACTAGTGTGAGATACATCACACTAGAGACAACCAGAAAGAAGGTCACAACAACACACAGCTACACTAGACAGTGCTGGAGATTCCTACCTGAAAGTTCTTCCCATCACAGGCTGAGGATGGGCAAGGAGAATTGGGGAGCCAGTATTCAGAAGGCCAAACACTGTGGCGGAAAAGCATGGCTGGGTCAGGCAGGCAGAGACCAAACATCTGGGGAAACTTAATTGGTGTCATTAACATCATGGGTTTACAGTTGCTATTGGTAAAGTAGTTGGGGGGCATGAATGACTATAGTAACTAAGACCACAATGAAACCACAGATCAGGGGGGACTACCGTAAGAGTAATGACCAATTACTCTTATATAAAATTATACAAGCATGTTTATACAGGTGGACCAGCAAGTGGTAGTCAGCAGGTTATCTGAACAAGGTGAGTGAACACACCATGCACAGATCTGGAGGAAGAATTTTCTAGGCAAAAAGAGTAGCAAAAGCAAAGATCCTGGGATGGGATGCACTTGGCAAGTCTAAGAAGCTGTGGTAACATTTGGATGTTTTCTCTTCTCCTCCTGTACACAATCACATCCCTGGACCTTTCCAACCTCAATCCTGAAGCTGGATCCTCACCCTTGCTTGAGAAATATATTCCAAATTTGTCCCCTTTATCTGAAAAGGGCTCATTTTTAAGAAAAATGTTTGCCTCCGTCAGAGAGATAGGACTTCTGTCAGAGAACTGATGTGTCTCTAAATCTGATGACCAGCTGTGGCATGCAGCCCCATCCCTGAGACTCCCATGTGTCTCATGATCGCACTTGCTCATGTACCTTCCAAGGCAGGTGACACACACTCAAGAGGAAGTGAAATTTTACACAAGAAGCAAAGGTGAGATGGAGAGAGGGTAGGAAAGGGGACAAAGAGATTCACAGTCGTGCCCCTTTCTCATTTCTGAAGATAAAACAAAGGCATCAATTGTGATCCCCAAAGAAGGTCTCCCCAGGACTATGTAATAGAAAAAGCAGGTGGGAAGCAGAAAGGCAGCAGGGAGGTGTGGAATATTTTCTTTTGCTTTGTTGGCAATGGAAAGCTAAAAAAGAATCCACCACCTGTGATTCTAGCCCTGATTGCAAAACATTCTGTTATTTAGCTTTGGGGCTGTAGTTAGCAGATTGTCAGCTTGGCCTTCCAGTGCTGTAGCAGCCAAAAAGATTAGACATTTTAATTTCCTGAGCAGGTGCAGGAATCAGGATTGGTTTCATGATACCTGTGAAAAGCAAAATAGAGATGGGAAGAGAAAGCAAGAACTGAGGTGATATGTGTGTGGGTGGTAGAGTGAGGTAGGCAAAAGCAGAAAGAGGCGAAGAGAAAGGGAATATTTAAACACATGACAGAGGAAACACCAGAAGCAGAAAGGGAGATATGGAGATGCTGGTCAAAGGGCACAGAGTTTCAATTACAGAGGGGGAGAAAGTTTTTCAGATCTATTGCACAGCATGGGAACTAGTTATTAAAAATATATTGTAAATTCAAAAATTGCTAGGAGAGTAAATTTCACAAGTCTCACCATAAAATGATAAGTTTGTAAGCTGATTGATATGTTAATTAGCTTGCTTTAATCATTCATCATTCTGAAATGTACCCATCTACATTGGAAACAGGGTACCTAGAGAAGTGGCAGGTGTATGCAGCTCAACACACATGGCTATGAAGATACCAAACAGTTTAGGGAAGATGCTATGGGCACATATCAAGGGGAGAAACAGACTCCCTGAAATTGATCCATCAATATGGTAGGGAGAGTCATGGTGCCTGCTCTATTCCATGCTCTATAATTGCCTTCCCACCTCCCTCTCACACCTAATAAATGATTGAATGCATTTTGAACACATGGATCCTATCCTATCCCAGTCTCCCAGTGATGGTCACAAGAAATGAGAAGATGATATAATGATTATTGTACATCAATGTGCCCAAGGTCTATGTTTGCATCAATTCCTTCAGAATTCATTAAGCACACATTATGTGTTAAATATGTACTGACCACACAGGAGCACCGAGATAATCATGATCCCTTTCCTCAGAGAAATGGAGAGATAATGGCTGAAGAAAATAAAAAGGCATTATACAAAATGATGGAGATGATATACAGGCATGGCAAAAAAAAAATAATGATGGTTCCTGCCTCACAGGATTATATGATGACTAAATCAGAGAATATGTGTAATTTGGCACAGCATTGACTCAAAGTGACTATTGTGAATTTAAACATTGCTAGGAGAGTAAATTTTACCACAAAACAATGATTAAGTTTATAAGGTGATGTGTATTAATTAGCTTAACTTAATCATCCTGAAATGTATACATATATAAAAACATCATATTGTATCACATAAATATAAATGATTATATTTTGTCAATTAAAAATAAATTTTTAAAATGCTCCATGACACTACTTGTGGAAAAGTCCAGAAGATCTGCCTGTGTCCTTTCTTACCCCTATTATGTTACAAAGATTAAGCCATATGGAAGGGCAAAAAATAAAACTTTTCACTTTAGCAAATAGAAAAAAATATATTGCTGCTTTGATAAAATAGTAAAAAAACAAAAAATCCTGCCCCTGTAAGGGATATAAAAATAAATGCTAGGCTCAAACATAAAGCTAGGAGCAAAGGAAGATGACCGAGATGACACAGACCCAAGAACCAGGGAGAAAGTGCATTTTCTTTTTGAACCAGGCATTGAACTCAGGGGCACTTAACCATTGAGCCACATCCACTACTTTTTTTTTTTTTTCTTTTTTTGAGACAGGGTCTTACTAAGTTGCTTAGGGCCTCACTAAGTTGCTGAGGCTGGCTTTGAATTTACAATCCTCCTGCCTCAGTCTTCTGAGTTATTGGGATTACAGGTGTATGCCACCACACCTGGCAAAGACAGTGCATTTTTAATACTGAAAACATTAGAACAATTGATTATGTCCCCACTCCACCTCTACGTACAGCTATCGGAAACTAAGTAACAAGGAACATTGGTTTATTACTGTCACAAAGTCAAGAGGATGGAGAGAGTTTCCTTCTGAGACACAACACAAAAAGAAATGCTTAAAACTGAGAGTGGAGTAGATTTAGAAGAAAATCTTCTGACAAACCAGAGCCTTCCCCTACATAAGAGAATACTAAAGAAGTTTCTAGGCTACAGCGCAGTAAAAATACCTACAAAAAAAAAAAACCATGAATCTCAATTCAGCTAAATTAGGTCTATAAGTTAGACTCTCACCCTAAATATTCAGGAAAAGAAAAGATAATAGTCCAGTTTTCAGATAGGAAAGTAACTACTCTACTGAACTATACAAGATATCTAACTTTCAACAAAAAATTACGAGGCATAATAACAACCCAAGAAAATATTTTCTGTCAGGAAATGAACCAAATAGCACACAGAGACAGATATGACACAGATGTTGGAAATATCAAAAACAGAGCTTAAAATAACTGTGATTAATATGTTGAAAACTCTGATGGAAAAAGTACTCAGCCAAGAACAGATGGGTAATGTATGCAGAGAGATAAAACTCTAAAGTCAACCCAAAAGGAAATACTAGAAGCACAAAATACTGTAACATATATGGACAATGTATTTTAAAGTCTCATCAGTAGACTTTGAATAGGTGAGGAAAGAATCTCCAAAACTGAAGATCAATCAATAGAAATTACACAAATAGAAAAATAAAACAACAAAAAAGGAAAAATATAAGAATAAGCTTCTACAAGTGTGAAAATATATCAAGTAGGATAATACATGTATAGTTGAAATCCCATAAGGAGAAAGCAAAACTGGGGAAAAAATGTTGGAAAAAATAACCATCAACAATTTTCCAAAATTATGACTGAACCATAGATCAAATAAGCTCATAGAACACCAAGAAAATACAGAACAAGACAAAAACCAATAAACTAAACCAGAAAACACCTAGGTTGTCATATCCAAACTGCTGAAAACGCAGTATGGATAAAATCTAGAAAGTAGACAAAAACAAACAAAATAAAACCTTAATAACAAAGAAAAATAGCTACAAAAAAAAAAAAAAGAGAGAGAATTACAGAAGACTTCTCTTCAGAAACTATGCATGCCAGAAGAAAATGGAGTGACATCTTTAAAGTGTTGGTTGGGGAGAGGACTGTTATTATAGATAACATATTTTTTTTAAAGAAGGGAAAGAAAAAATTTTTTTCAGGAAAAGGACTGTGAAAGAATTCATCACTCTTAGACCTGCACTATAAGAAATATGCAAGGAAGGATTTCAATCAACAAGTAGAAAACTACAGAGAACTTAGAGCTACATTTAGTAATGCAAACTATGTAAACAAATGAGGGTAAATACAATTCATTTTTTTATTTCTACCATCTCTTAAATGTAACCAGTTAAAGCCAAAATAGTAGTGAAATATTATATGATTACAATATCATTAAAAGCAAAGTTTATGACAAAAAGTAACATAAAGGATAAGATTCATAAATTGGGAGTACAGTATTATAAGATGTGTAACACAGCAAGTAAGGTGGTATGATGTGTGTTTTAATCAACCTTTTTTGGTCTCTGTGACCAAAATACCTGAAAAGAACAACTTAGAGAAGGAAAAGTTTAGAAGTTTGTTTTGGTTTATGGTTTCAGAGATTCAATTTTTGGTTGGCCAACTCCATAGCTCTGGGCCCAAGGTGAGGCAGAACATCACATTGGAAGGACATGGCAGAGGAGAGTAGCTGGAGATATGGCAAAAAGGAAGCAGAGAGACCTCCACTCACCAGGGACAAAATATAAATCCCAAAGTGGAACTCCCAGTAACCTACTTCCTCCATCCACACCCTACCTGCCTATGGTTACCACTCAGTTAATTCATATCAGTGGATTAATACATTGATTAGGTTAAAGCTCTCATTATCTTACGATTTCACCTTTGAACATTCTTGCATTATCTCACAAATGAGCTTTTGGGGGAACCTCCTACCTAAACCATAACAATATTATTTGATGATAAATTGATTAAAGATTAAATTCTAGGAAAATCACTAAAATTATTTTGAAATGATAGAAAAATTGAACCAGTAAAGAGAAAAAGCAGAATCAATCTCTCTCTCTCTCTCTCTCTCTCTCTCTCTCTCTCTCTCTCTCTCTTACACACACACACACACACACACACACACACACGACCACACAAATGAACACAATCCAAATGTGAGTGAAAATGGAGAAGGAAAAAAAGTACAGTGAAAAAATGGGAAAAAAGCTAACAAGATATAAACTTAATATATATCTTATTAAGATGTAACAACATAGATTTTAAACCAATTTATCAAAATTTTATTAAGTAGAAATGATTTAAGAATGCCATTAAAAGAAAGAAACTGAGAATTAACCAAGAATAAAACGAAGGAAGAAAAGAAAAAGGAAAGAAGGAAGGAAGATAGAAAGAAAGGGAAGTAGGGGAGAAGAGGGGAAAGAAGGAAGAAAAAAAGATAAAGAGGTTAAATTTTAACTATTAGAAATGAAAGAAAACATCACTACCCATTCTATAGATATTTAAAATAATAAGGCAACACTCAAAGCTCTATGCTCATAAATTTACATGTAACCTGATAGTAAAAATATCTTTTAAAAATTAAATTTGTGGTAAAGATGTTCCACAGAGAAAACTGAGGCCCAGATGGTTTCATTATTAAATGTTACCAAACATTTAAGAAGGAAAAATACACCAATTCAACGCAAATATTTTCAGAATATGGAAAGTGAGATCACTTCTCATTTCATTTAATTAGCTCAATTGTTACTTTGATACCAAATAATGACATTACCAGAAAAGAAAGCTAAGTAGTAAAATCCCATATGAATATGGATGTGAAAGTCCTCAGCAACATACAAGCCAATGACTTTCAACAATCCAAGTGTAATTTATCCTAGGAAAGTAAAGCTGGTTGAACATGCAAATTATATCAATCCAATTAATCATGTTAATGAAAGAGAAATGCCACCATATAAGATCCTAAATAGACAACATAGAACGTCTCTCATAACAGTCAACATTAATTTATGACAAAAACTCTCAGCAAACTGGGTACAGAAAGGAACTTCTTCAATTTACTGAAGGGCATTTACAAATTAACCTACACTTAATGTCATACCCATAGATGAAGGATCTAACACATTTCTTGGGAAGTTGGAATAACCCAAGGGTATCTGTTTTTGCCATTTTGATTCACCATTTTTTAAAACGAAAGTTCTTGATCAGAGTAAATATACAAGAAAAAGAAATGAAGAACATACGGATTCATGGGAAAAGAAATACTGTTGGTGACTGTCTTGCTCTTGGGCATCTCTCATTACCATGAAGAGAACTTGCCCCCACTAGCTTATTAGTCTCCAAATGGGAAAATAGATTCACAGAACAGATCTCAACCCAGATTAGCCAAGCCATAACCAATCCACAAATCCATGAGGATAGATGTTTCCTTTAAACAATTTAGTTCAGGAGTAGCTTGCTGTGTAATATATGTGTAGCAAACCAGTAACGATGGGCAGATAAGACTTTCTAAACAAGTATAATAAGAGTGGAACAAAATACATTGTGGTTAAATCAGAAATATACCTATTAGAAATCTGGATCCATTTGCTATTCAGCATAAACAAGCTTTCAGACTCCCTTAGCCTTCATTTCTTTGTCTGTTAAATTAGATACTCTCATATAATATATTAGATGTAATGCACTATGCCTGAAAATCAGTAAGATCAAATTCCATGTTGGTAGGATTTGAAATGAACAAGAAAGGCCTTTGGATCCTATCAATTCTATTAATAAATAAAAAGTAGAAGGGGAACCAGGAGTTTATTGACTTAACCTCACATTGGATTTCTGATTGACTCCCAGGTAGAATGTCAGAACAAATCCTTGCTAATACAGGGTAAAGTAGAGTCATTTTATGCATCAATCATCTTGAAAAACAAGGTATCAAAGTAAGTATAGATCAAGAGTGGCCAGGTTTCCTGCAGAGCTGAAAATATTGACTTGTGGTAACCACTGCCCAATAATACAACTTGCTTTTCACTCTCACGTTGTCATTTATCGTGTTGAAAATGCTAACTTTGCTTAATGAGGCATTGGCCAAATGTGATCTGTGAAACAATACTTGCTTGGAATATTAGTAGGTGTGTCATGGGAAGAACTTATTTTTATAACCAAGGTGATTTTAAAACTTTTGAGCTAAGCAAAGATTCATATTTAATATGTTCACATACCCTGTATATTTTCAGAAGAGCAAGGAAAGGTGTTATGTATATAGCATACTACATTTTCCATCCTCACCAACCATGAAAACATTTTTCTGAGTTGCATCTTATGGTACTGTGTTTTGGAGAATATATTTACATAAACACTGGGCTTATAAAAATAATAAGGCGGGACAGACAATAAAACCTGATGTTACAAAAATGACCGATTTTTCTCAATAGCCATAAAACATAATAATATTCCTATAGAGAGGTAAATTTTACTTGGTGTCACCATTATGAACAAGGACAATAATCTATGCCATTTGTACTTAAAGAGAAATTATAGTAAATCTGATGAAAACTAAACAGAGTCTAAGAAATTTTTAGTAAAGTGCCTACAATTTATTAGGTACTCTCAAGTTCTATACAGATTACAAGACACTTTTCATATATTATCTTGTGCATTCTTCCTATGACAACCCCAAGAAGGAGAAATTATTATCCCTACTTTATAGACAAGAAAATTCAGTGTGAGATTTTCCTAAACTTGTATGGCAAAGGGCAGGTGGAAGCAATTTTATTAACAATTCTCTCACCTGGGGGTCCCAAGCTTGTGTCTAAATTCACCCAAGTACAATTGTACATAAGTTTCTTTCAAATTTTCCCCATTAGTTGGCAGTGATGTCCCAATACATGTAGCCCCCCAAAAAGGTGTCTGACAAAGGTCAAAATGAGCCTTGAAAGGATCAATTTCCTTCCAACTTATTTAGCAACATCTCAAAACAACTCACAATGATAGCTATGTGATTATAGAATACCCATCACCCAGTAAAGTAAAATTTACAATGTCTTTCATTCAAGCAAAATACCAGGCATGCAAAGAATCAAAAAAATATATCCCCTACTGAAAAGAAAAATTCAGTCAATAGATACAGAAATTATACAGATGATAGAATTAAAAATTGAGACTATCAAAGGAATTATGCAAATACATTTTGTATATCCTAGAAGAATGCTTCAAAATGTAGACAACTAAATTGTTCACTTTAAAATGGCTAATTTCATTATGTGACTTACACCTCAATTTTAAAATATATATATATATTTTAAGTAAAGTGAAGTATTCTGGTAGGAAAGGTGGAGAGGAAATTCCAGATAATGTAAATAATGTGAATGATTATGTGCAGTTTATAAAAAGGAGGATGAAAGTAGGGATCTGAAAGTTATTTAGTAAAAGAGAGTCTGTCATTCCTGGGCCAGAATTGGAGATTCAAGAGATAAGAGAGGCAGTCAGAGAACAGTGATGTAAGAGACATGCTACAGGATTGACTTGATTTAGCAGGGTGTAGGGAATGGTCAGAAGGTTCTAAACAAAGAGGGGCATGTTCAGATATAAGTTATTTATGGTAGATCATAGTAGATATTTACTGGAGTAAATGAGTGGGATCATGCACATATAAGTAAAGGATTAGGAAGCCTTGTGGACACAGTCCAGCCAAGAGATATAGAAGATATATAGGGGAGAGCAGTGGTAACAAGACTGAAAATAGAGAGAATACTTAAGAAATATTTGGGCAGTAAAATAGGCAAAACTAGATAATTGATTGAAACAGGAAGTGGAAGAGGTAAATACTTGGTGTTGACTTCCAGGTGTCCAGTCAGGTGCCTGAGTGGATGCTGGCACCACCAGCTGAGATAGGAAGGAATCTTATGCAAAATATATTCTGTTAGAATCCCTGAAAGAATTGGAACATGAATGACATTTCCTGTGATAATAACACACATAAATTACCAAAAGAATCTCAAATTATATAATTTACTTAGTCACCTAGTCACCCTTCATTCTCAGAAGTCTGTGACTCCATCCCAACCCCAATTACTCCATGTCCTTCTCCTGAGAGGAGCTGTTATTCCTGGATTTACCAGAAAAACCTGTCTGCTTCACTCATCATTTAAATACTTGTACTTGATTGCCAACATAAATAGGTTTATAACCTTTCCGTTGGATGAAATGACATCTGCTTTTCACTATGCTTAACATCTGGCTATTCCAACAAAGCATAAAATTATATTTAATGGATGAGAAGTGTCTGATGGATTGCAGCCAAGTATCTGAATAAGACTGTAAAGCATAAAGGCCATTTGTAGGGATTTTCCTGATTGAATTCTCAGACTAGGAGAAAAAAATTTCCAGGTGTATGTTGAGTGTTCATGCCATATCAGGTAAAACCACTTGTGATGCCTTCACACTGAAATGAATACATTCTTGGTACTTGGACATAGTTCTGTGACTTACAAAAGCTGTTAATCCAGTGGGGAAGTCATACAAGTCAACAGCACTAGCAGCATGATAAAAGTTAGAACAGAGACATAAGTCAGGGACTTGAGGAGCACCACCTAGGACCACTCAGATGAGTCTGAGAAGGTAGGACTTCAGATAAGGATAAAAGGAAGGGGAACGCTTCAAGCAATCAGCAAGAATTAATGAAATAAATGAGAGTAAAATTTCAGGCAGAGGCAACAGTACATGTAACGTTATGGAGTCCTAAACAGCATGGTATTTGTGGGGACTATCCTTGGTTCCATAAGGTATAAGCAAAGTGTACTTTCAGTGATAAGAGGAAGCCAGAGATCAGCCAGGCTGGATCACTGAAGGCCTTAAGACCTGAGGATGAAAGTCCAAGGAAGCACTGAAAGATAGGTAACAGAAAAGTGATTTGATCACATTTTCTTTTCAACAATCCCGTGATGCACTAAGAAGAGGTAGCTATAAGAATGTAGACCAAGAGGCTCTCAGAAGAAAACTTTTGAAAACTCCAAGGGAAAAGTACTAAGGTGAGAAGGAGCCAGAGAGCTCTAAGAGTCATCTACAGGACTCATGAAGCCATGTGACCTGAAAGAAGACCATTATTCTGAGCTTCAGTTTCCTTATCAGTAAAGTGGAAAAAATAGGATCTCATTTTTAGGCATACTTATGTCAAATCCACTAAATTATAGGCTTATTTATGTTGTACTAAATCAAAACAAGAGATGCTTTCATGGTACTGGCCTTGGGAACTTTCCAATATATGCAAAATAACAAGAACTAAGATGATTCAGAATCATTATCATAGCTAACACATGTCTAGATGCTGGAGTAAACCCACAAATGGAGATGACAAAACATCATAGTGAAAAATGCTGGACTTGAAACTCACAGACCTGGGATTACATCTTTGTCCCATCACTTAACAGGCTGTACTTTCTGACCCAAATCAACCCTTCAAGCTTTCATTTCCTATTTTAAATGAAGACATTCTCCTTGAAATCAGATAATATGAGGAAGAACTTAGCATAACCCTTAACACATTAAGGCTCAGTGGCCAACCTGAAGCCCACAGAATTTAAAGTTTACACCTGAAAGCCAGCAAGGATCAGAGGTGGACCTTGTGTCTAGGTCTGTCTCACTCCAGAAAATGTATTCTCTTATCTGAAGCATGCTGAAATCATTAAACTTAAAAGTTAAGTGTTTAATCAGATCAAGTACTTATTATTTGGAAAATTAGAAGACGAGGCAATACCAACAAATTAGGTAGCTTGGGAAAAATGGACAAATACCTAGAGAGCTGCATAGAAAATCTGAATAGATTCAGCTATGAAGCAGAAAAATAAGTTACATAAAAAATTCAAACAAAGCAAATCCCAAGTCTAGAATGATTAACTGACAAATTCTATTAAAATTTAAAGAATAGTTATTCTATCAAAGCTTTCCAAAAAATAAATAAGAAGGGAATACTTCTCAACTTATTATTGGAGATTAGTATTACCCTAATAAAAAATTAGAAAAAGACATCACAAGAAAAAAATTTACTGGCCAGTATCTCTACCAATATCGGTATGAATATTCTCCCCAAGATACTACCCAACTAAACCCAGCAACAAATGAAAGGGATTATATACTATAATCAATTTGGATTTTTTCCAGGAATGCAAGATTGTTAAAAATCCAAAAATCAATTAATGTAATTCTCCATCAATAGAATAAAGGACAAAAACCATGTAATCATCTCGATAGCTGCAGAAAAAAATGACTGACAAACTCCAATACACTTTTGTGATAAACACATTCAACAAACTAGAAAGGGGATTTCATCAAATTGATAAAGGACTTGTGTGAAAGATCTACAGATAACATCATACTTAATTGTGAAAAAAAAACAAATGTGTTCACCCAATGATGCAGGAACAAGACAAGAATGTTTGCTTTTACTACTTCTATTCAACTTTTCTTCTTGAAGTTCTTGCAATTAGGCAAGAACATATAAATATTTTAAAGGCATTTGTATTGGAAAATAGGAAATAGAACTGCATCTTTGTAGATGATATGATTTCATATATAGAAAATTCTAAGGAATACACTGCACACCCATTAGAATTATTAAACAAGTTTAGTATGATTGGAGGGTACAAAATTAATATACATAAATCAATTTCATTTCTATACACTAGCAAAAAACAATTTAAAAATTAAGTAAGAAAAAATTACATATATTTTAAATAATAAAATAGGAATAAATGTAACAAAATAAGTGCCCAAACTGTACACTTAAAGCTACAAAATTATTTAAAGAACTTAGAGATCTAAATACATGGAAATATACTCTATTATCCATAAATTGTTAAAATGACAAAACTTTTTAAGCGTGCCTGTAATCCCAGCTATGCAGGAGGCTGAGTCAGGAGGATCATAAATTCAAGGTCAGCCTCAGCAATTTAACAAGACCCTATCTTAAAAAGAAAGAAAAGAAAAGAAGAAAAAGGGCTAGGAATGTAGCTCCATAGTAAAGCACCTGTGGGGTTAATGCCCAGTACCACACACAGACAGAAAAAAGAATGCACTTCAAATTCCTCTGCAGATTCAATGCAGTATCTATCAAGATCTCATCTGTCTTTTTGCAGAAACAGATGAACTAAATCTAAAATGTATATGGAAATTCAGGGGACTCAATACAGCCAAAACAGTCAACAGAAGAATATAGGACTCATTCTTTTCAATTTTAAAATGAACTACAATACTACAGTGCTCAAGATAGGGTACTCTTATGAAAATAAATAAGATAGGTGGAATACAATTGAGAGTCCAAGATTAAACCCTTATTTTTATTGTCAACTAATTTTCAACAAGAGGGCCAAACCAATGGGAAAAGAATAGGCTTTGCTTTTCAACAAAAAACATGCTGATAGAATCAGATATCCACAGGCAAAAGAGTGAAGGTGAACCCTTTTCTCTCACCACGTATAAAAATTGACTCAAAATATTCATGGATCTAAATGTAAAAGCTAAAACCACAAAACAGGATCTTTGGGACCTTGGTTTGGGCAAATCTTTCTTAGATTATAATGTCATAATCTTATAGCAAAAGTAAAATAGATAAACTTGACCTTGTAACAATTTAAAACCTTGTAAGGGATACCATCAAAAACTGAAAAGATCTAAGAATAGGTGAAAATATTTGTAAATATTACATGTAATAAGGGACTATTATTTAGAAGTTATAAGAATTTTTACAACTCAAAACTAAGAAGACAAATAATTCAGTTCAAAAATGGGCAAGTAATCTTAATAGAAATTTATACAAAGAAATATTCAGTAAGTACATGAAATGCTGCTCAACATATTAGCCATCCAGGAAGTGCAAGTCACAAGCACAATTAGTTCTCCTTCACAGCCTCTAGGATGACTATAATAAAAAGCAAAGACAGATCAAAAAATCCAAAATGAGATGTATTGGCAAGGGTGTGGAAAACTCAAAACACTTAGATACTGCTGATGGGATGTAAAATTATGCAACTGCTCTGGAAAATATTTTAGCAGTTCCTTAAAAAGTTAAATATACACTCATTATTTGATTTCACAATTCTATACACACACACACACACACACACACACACACACATGCATATATTCCAAAGAATAATGAAAACATATCTCCATAAAAAAACTTATACAAAACTTGTTCATAGCAGTGCTTTTCACAATTGCTAAAGCATGAAAACAATTGATGAATGGATAAACAAAATGTGATATGCCAGTATAATACTGTTCAACAATTAAAAGCAATGCAGTACAATGCAGTATTGATTAATACTAGCATGGATGAACCTTGAAAATATGCTATGTGAATGAATCCAGATACAAAAGATCACAGATTATACAATTCCATTTATATGAAATGTCAAGAATATGCAAATATACAGAGACAGAATTGAATTTGTAATTACCTACCGTTGGTGGGAGGTGGTTTGAGGAGAAATGTGAGGTAATTGATAAGGGCTACAGTTATATATTTTGGAGTAATGAAAATGTCCTAAATTTGATTATGGTGATAGTCATATAACTTCATGACTATACTAAAAACCTTGGGTCAGTTAATGGTACATGAATCATACCTCAATAATTCCGCTATACTGACAACAACAGTAGAAAAAGTCATAGCTGTTGACTAAGTGAAATTATATTTTCTTTCTTAAAATTTTACTTGATTTTGACTGAGAAAGTCCTTCCTTACCAGTAGCAACCATTTACATCTGAGGGTTGCAAATTTTGGTGGTTGGAATATTGGAGAAAGTAAACATTATTTTTAAATTAAAATTTCATATCATTTTATTAAAATTCTCACTTGTTACCTTTTCCTCCCAGCATTGCCCTAATATTCTTCTGATGCAATTGTAGACGGTCTGGCCTGCATGATTTGTTGAGATGCCAGGACAGGAGGCTGGTCAGACACCTGCTTTATTTTGGGAACCCCTCTGGAAGACACCAGGCAATCCTACAGCTCCAGAAGTCAATGGGTGGGTGTGGAAATGGATGTGGAATCTTAGAAGCCTTACTCTGCACAAGCCTCTGATCTTCTGTGGGTTTCTCATGCCTTTTCCTTGTTATTACAAATGTTCTAACTGTTTCACAAGACTAGTGCGAAAGATAAAACTAAATTATATGAAAGCAATTTGAACAGTTTTTAATTACTTTACAAATGTATAACAACAAGCCTTGGGGAATCCTGTCTGTATTTCTCCTGTCATTTTCTTATCACTGTAACCAAAATAACTGACAAGAACAACTTAGGGGAAAAAATATTTATTTTGGTTCATAGTGTCAGAGGTTTCAGTCCATGGTTAGCTGGCTCTAAGGCATGATGGAGGAAAGCTACTGAGCTCATGGCAGCTGGGAAAAAGAGAGAAAGAGGCCAGGGATGAGATATAGTCCCCAGGGGTACACCCCCCAGTGACCTCTTCCTCCAACCATGCCTTACCTGCCTACAATTACCCCTCAGTACTCCATTCAAATTATTAAGCCATCAAATGGATTAAAGGTTATAGCCCTTATGATCCAATCATTTCAAATAAAATTTCACTTTGGAACATTCCTATGTTGGGGAACAAATCTTCAACATGTGAATTTTTGGGGAAAGGGAAATTCCAGATCCAAACTATAACACTGCCAAAGTCCTCATTTTATTGACGGACCACCAGAAGAACTAAGATGAGTTACTGACCAGATAGTGGCAGAGTTGGATCTAGAATCTGGGTCTTTGTATTCCTCTCCCTCTGAATATGACTCCGGGTCATCCACAGACCTTATCCCTCTCCCAGAAAATTATAGGAATCCATTTCCTTTGCAGTCCATGCATGTGGTTTTTAAATATATCACAAGTTATGGCATCTGCAACTTTAGAATATTGATCATTTCTGGGTCAGAAATTCTTGTTTGATGTTGGTTGACCAAAAAAGATTAAAGAAGTATCTTAAGTAGCCACCAGATTGACTGTCCAATTATTAATGGGCAGATTTTTTTCTGACACTTTTCCTACTTTTGTATTTTCCCTCAGGGAGAAAAAAGTTCAGAGGTCAGGATCAAAGAAGATAATTTATGTGCAAATGGCTTTGTGACTGTCAAATATAAAATTTAAAGAATGTCAAATTTTCTTTTCATGGGAAATAAATGTATTGGGCATGGATTGCTTAAATAATAAAGTATGCCATCAGAAGAAGTCTTAAATCAATAGACTTCCTTGATTGTGAAAATTTGTGGATTTTCAGTGTGAGCATTTACCTGGAGGATCAGAAACTTGTTTGGAAAAAAGTGGTGGATTCCTAACAGTCTGATCATTCTAAGCCAGAGCAAAAGAAATCAGGCTGACATTTCCATCATTTCTCTTTGTAAATAAAAGTGTAAATAAACATGTGACCTCATGTTTAACACAAACTCTAACCTCAATCCCATCATAGACTCTTTGACTCTACCTTCCCTCTGGACCCACCTTCAGCCAGGAGCTGCTTCATCTGCTTTTTCTCCATGTATCAAGGACTATGCTAGCTTCCTAATGACACTCCCATAACTCAGTTGGTCACTTCCTTCTTTGAGACTGAGTCCCTGTCCTCCTTATCTCACCACCCAGCCCAGTCACACAGGTAAAATAAGATCCAGCATTGTGAATCCCTCCTAACATGGCAAGTTTCACACTATCTTTGTTCCCCTCCTGACAGTGAGCTTCCTGAGAACAGCAATGCCATTTGAAAGAACTCTCTTTTTCCTTCATGTACTCTCTGCTCTTTGACAGGGCCTGTCATAGACGAGAAGCTCCACAGAGCTCTTGCTAAGGGCAATGACTCTCAGACTCTGGGCTTTAGGATCACCAATTCTCGCTAGAAGAATGGAGTGCAGACTCATCAAAGAGTCCTGCTGGGCAGGACCACTGACCCTCTGTTCTGATTTTTTTCTCCCCCTTTCTAGACTGCAGGATCCTTGAGGCCAGAGGCCATGTCTTCATGCTTGCATAATGTGTCTACAGAAGGCACTTGGGAAGGGTTAGAGCACAATGGATTAGTGAAAATTCCAGCCCAGAGAAGGGTCATTCTGGCAGGTCCCAGGAGGGAGAGCATACTTCAGTTGTGCTCATGGCCTGCGTAATTTATAGAGCTGAGGACTTAAAGATTTCTATTGCATATCTATTATTGTTGATTGACAAATCACACACCTCCCTCCATGTGACTTGTGGAAGTGGAGAGAGAATCTTCCTCTAACCCCAGAGAAGAACAGGCCAAAATGGAATCTAAGTTATGTCAGTCATAAAACTTGTGGCATCCCAGAACCCGGTGAGCACATGAAGACTTATCTCTAGGTCCTCAATCTGTCTGTCACCACCCTCTTCTTTCTTTCTCATTGTATTTCTTTTTTGCTCACCTGAGCATCACATCCAGATTTCTTTCACTCTAGTCTCAGCTGCCCTCAACAGCCTTCCCTCTCTACTAAACCCTTCAGCTCTTCCTCCTCACCTTGGACTCTTACAAGGCCAGTGAGTAATTGAGCAGTTTATGCAGTCATGACCTCTTCCATGGTTTACAAGGACACCCTCTTTCTATGCCTTTGCCCCAATGTACTGTCGTCAGATTAGACTACAGAAATGACTCAAGTTGGGGTTATTCTTGCAAAACATGCTTGTGAGCCTGGCTTCAGTCACAGGCATAATTATTAGTCAAATACAGGTAGACTAAAGACTAAAAGACTTAAGAAAAGTCTCCCCTGTATTGCTTAATTCTGTCTCTTATACTCTATTCTAAGAAAATTCTAACATATAAAAAAATCTTCTAGTCAAAGATATTAATTATAGCTTTATTTGTTGTAAAGAAAAATAATGAGAACAATGTAATCCCCTAGCAATAGCCTATTTTATTTATGAAGAGTTTGTGGTAACATAAAAATTATGTACATTATGTTTAAAGACAAGATACAAAATTATCTATTAATTTTACTTAAGAGTCAAGACACAAATAGAAAGGAAACTTATACCCATCACAGGGCATATCATGCTACCATCTAATTCTGCTGGAGAAGACCCATGGCAGTATGTTTCTGATGAGCTAGCCCACTCTGCAACAGGGCCTGGTTTTCAGTGGAGAAAGGTCTGGCCTACATGGCAGCAGAGGCAGCCTCTCCTCCTTGTTTCCTTGGATGACTGGGAAAACAGGATTATAATCTTTTGTCTGCACACAGCATATGTTCATTTGGCTATGCTGAAATTCTAGTTCAGAATCAGTTTCCCAAATCAGAATTTGCTCTGGTTTGGAACCTCCATTCTCCCTGGGGGTGAGTCCAGCCACTCCATAGCCATTCATCAAGAGCTAGTCCTACCCTCACAAAGTGCTTGGTGTGATGAGGGACACTGATGCAGCATCTCCTTCGGCTTTGCAGGATTCTCCTAAGACTCAAGAGTGAAAAACTCCTTCATGCATGTGTAGGCTGCTTGGAATTCTCACAGTGTTTCTTCCTCTGACATCATGCCTTCCACTCCAGCAAAAAGGGGATGGAATTTCTTACACAGCATTCTATTGCAAGGAATATCTGTATTTATTTTACTGGTCCTTGATCAATGGGGATTTAGGTTCTTTCCAGGGTTTCCCCAGTACAGACTAGGTTGAAATGACTATTCTTGTATCTGATAGGCATATTTTTAATTCTAATGCATTATATTGGATTGTTTTCAAAAAATATTAAACTCACATTTCCACCAGCAAGATCTAAGAGTGCCCATTTTTTCAGACATTGTCAGCACTAGGTGATATTCTTTGGCAAAAGGAACAATAAAAGAAATGCTTTATTAGAATTTAATTATGAGAGAAGTTTGGCATGCTTTCGTGCCATTTCTGAGTCCTGGTGTTTTCTCTGTATATTCTGTGAGTCAGTTATTTGTCATATGTTCCCACTATTCCATTAACTGGTTTATCAGTTTTTCAACTCATAAGGGCTTTTGGTATAGTACTCAGTACTTGCCAAATGGTTTGTAATGATTCAGGGCCACAACTGGATTAGAAACATGCTGAAATGTGATTTTTTTCAGTCCTTGGGCAACCTAGGTGGGAACATCATCACCCCAGACTTGCTGGTCAACACGTAGGCCCATCCATTTACATGCTCCCCCTCACTTACAAGATGCTGAACTTATATTGTCCACTTTTTAAGTTGCAGCATGAAATAAATTGACAAAAGTGTTATTTAATACATAACATTTTAATCTGTGTTTACTCATCTAGTATTTGCCTTTGCTCATGTTATCTCTTAACATAAACTAGTTTTAATGTTTTATATAATCCATTATATCCATCTTTATGGCATTTGATATTCTCATCTAATTGTACAACCGAATATAGTTTCCACAAAGGCAAGAATTTTGTTTGTTTTGGTCCTTATATATCCTTAGTGCTTTGAACAGTGTTGGCACACAGAAGATGCTCAATAAGCATTAGCTACACTAATGGATTATCTGCTGTGCAACATGGGAAATGCAACATAGCAGAGCTATGTACACAGTGTATTTTTTCTATGAAGAAGTAAGGTAGTGTTGGGTGTCTTCCTCATTATTTTTTTTAATGGACCTTTCCCATTATCATTCACATGCCAGCCTGCTCAGCACCTCCCTTCTCTGTGCTAAAGAATCAGGATAAGACCACACTGTGGTTCATGGGAACTTACCCCAAGAGTGAGTCCCAAGAGTTGTTCTATTGAGGACCCTCTGTGGCACCTTAAGGGACCTTGTTTGCAGACTTAGCCTCCTCTGGATTTGCCTGCCTTTGGATGGCTCAGCACAAGATGAACCAGCTAAGGCTTCTGTCAGCAGCTTTTCTCTGCTACTTCTACTCTCAGAACCTCTGTGGCTACACAGGGAATAAGTACAGGCAAGCACAGAAGTACTGGTTTCAGATGGTGCTGCAGAGCATCAGGGAAGACTGGTAAAGAGGCAGACATGGTCCAAATCCTGTCTCTTCCCATTACAGGTATTTGATCTTGTACTTTAGTTCAATGTTTTTCAACTCAAGAATCTGGTATATAAAATGGTAATAATCACCCACCTCAGCATTGTGATAATTACATGTCAAGTATCTGAAAGTTTTAGGTAATCAATAGCCATTGTTATCACAACAGCAGCACTTCCAGAGAAGCTAATCTTTGTTTCTTCTGTACCAGACATCCTTTGACAAGACTTGTAATATTTGCAAACAGCCTCCCACTGTGTTGCCATTGCAGGTAGAGAGCTACTGATGGCACCAGATGTGTTGTCACAAATTATCGTTAGATTTCCTCACCTTGTTTAGAGAATGCTTTAATCACTTCTGCTGCCAGGAGATTTGCAGGGTGGAGGAGCTGCAATTCAAGGGGAGATAGAAACAGCAAATAGCACAGGAACTTAGCCGTCTGGGATTCAGATCCATGACCTGGGGCTGTGCCTACCCTCAGAGAGGAACAGACTTTCCTTCAGAGAGACACTAAGTCAGAATCACAGAATATACAGTCATCCCTCCTTATCCATGGTCCCTCCTCTATGGAATCAACCTACAATGGCTTGAAAATATCTGGGAAAAAAAATGCCCCTATAATGAATATATGCAGACTTTTGTTTATGCCGTTGTTCCCTAAACAATACAGTATAACAGCAATTTACACTGCATTTACACTGTATTAGCCATTATAAGTATTCTTGAGATGACTTATAGTAAAACTACACATGTTATATAAGTGATGTAAGTATCTGCAGATTTTGGTATCCTCAGGGGTCCTAGAACCAGTTCCCCAAGGATGCTGAGGCACAACTCTACTTGGGACAGGGAACAGTGTATGGGGAACAAGATTATTGCTACTGTTCCTGTGACCCCTGCACCAGCCGGCACTAGTGGCCACTGTTCTCCAAAGTACCTCTGGGAGTCCTCCAGCACATCCCCATCAGAATTTGTCCCTGCCCTTCATAGTTCCAGGCAGCCTTCAAGGGTCAGCCTTCACCCCACTTTGGCACCTTCTCCTTTTCATCCGCCATCATTGACCTCCATCTCCCTTACACTTCAAGACACAGAGAGCAATTTGATTTTTGATGAGAGCTTGTGCTCAAGCTGGTTGACAATACACATCGACCTGGTATTCTCATCTAAGACCATAGCATGACAAAAGAAGCATAAGTGGGAATAAATTATGCCAAAGACAGTCATCAATGATCAGAAGATATCCAACAAATTTCTGGAAGATAAAAGGAGATGATATGTAGCTCATTGATGTTTTGTTTTTTGTTTTTTGTTTTTTTGTTTTGTTTTGTTTTGCTTTGTTTTGTTTTTGAATGATGGAAGCTATTGCTCAGAATTCTGAGGAATAAGACTCCAGGTAAAAAGGGCTGTAAAACAAAAATGAGACCCAAACCAGAGTAACAAAAGGAAGGGAGGAAATATTGAGATTCTTATTTAATTCCAGAAAAAACAAATGAGTAAACAGATAAAGGGGCTGAAATTTCTAGCATAGTTGTTTTAGCCACAGGTAAAGCCCACCTGATTCCAGCAACAGGGCAGGGACTGGGATGGAGGGGAGAAGGTAATAAGTGGCCATCGCCCATTTACTTTGACCCTAACCCTGCCAATGACATGTAAGGGGATTCATAGACTGCCTCTCTCACCAGGAAACAGAACTTGCTGACTCAAGGACAGAAAAGAATTTGAAAATTTCACGTTTTATCCAAAAAAACATTAAATATAGATTATTTTTTTTTTATAATTTCAAAAATGACAGAGAAGAGAGAATCAGAACAAGCTGTTAGGAAAAGAAGAAAAAATGCCAGAATTGCTTAACTAGAACACCTAGAAAACAATACTGATAAAATTTTGTTTTCCAGATGATGGAATTAAAGGAGATGACAGAAAAGAGATATAAATTTCAATGCAGGTGCTCTAGAAAAAGAGAACATAAAATAAAGGTGACATAATTATAAAGAAATAATGAAAGAATAACTACCCAGAGCTAGAGAGAAATGTTGGTCATCAAATTGAAAGAGTGCATCATAAACTGAGCAGAATAAATGAAAAATAACTTCCACCTCAATACATTTTTATGACACTCCAGAATATCAAGAATAATGAAAGATTAAAAAGCTTTGATAAATCATACATAAATGGAGTATAATTTCTGATTTTTCTGATTGTATATACTGTAGGATCACATGGGTCATGCACTCATATGTGTACATGAGATAATAATGTCTGTTTCACTCTACTATCCTTCCTACCTCAAACCCCTTCCCCTCCCTTCATGCACAAATTCATTCTACTGTCATGTATGACTAATTAGAACAAATTAAAAATTTTTTAAAATAAATTTTTAAAAAAGCTTTGAGACAAAGAAAAACCATATTTAAAAAAATCCTCAGGAATCAGACTAATATATTTCTCTTTAGTAACACTTGTATAACAAACAATGTCATAATAAGATCAAATTTTAAGGGAAATTATTTCAATCCTAAAGTTGATACAAAGCCATAAGCCAAGTAATTGACCAACAAAAAGGCAAATGAAGGTATTTTCATAAATGGAGAAACTCAGAAATTTCTCTCCCAAACAAAATGTGGAATGAAATTCATGATCAAGGAAAACAGAATAAAATAACAATGGACCTAATCCAAAAGACCAATAAAAAGAAATTGTAGGATTCCAGCTGTGCAAGAGATCCGTGATGGTCTATGGTGTGCTGGGCTCTCAGAAGAAAATGGTCACAAAAATAAAATACACACCACCTACTCATGTTGCGTAAGAACCTGGAAACTCAGTATTATAAAGAAGCCAATATAGTTTTCCATTTGGTGGACACAGACATAGGCACTTAGAAAAATTTAAAAGCAAACGAGAGATTGAAAACTAACTTAAAGAGAGTGGAACCCTCTAAGGTACAGGTTGGAGAATGGAGGTAGGGGAGGTAAAATGAGACTTTTCAGGTAAACTAAAACATTTTATCTTTAAAATCTGATGGAAAAGAAAAATGTACAATTGCTTCTGGGGAGGACTGTGTGGGAAAGAGTAAGACCACAGAGGATGGGGCATTATACCACTGGTTCCTTTCCCAGGTACACAACTGTCTAGATATATTTTTTAATTAATAAATTTTATCCACATGTATTAGGAATCAAGATTATGTTCTTGTGGATGGAGTGTGGGAAAAACTTTTTTCTTTTCAAACCTCCCTGCTCCCCTGGGTGATTCTAATATCAACCTGTGCCAGGCCTGGCAGTAAGGCTCTTGAGCCGGAGGGTCTCTCTGTTGAGGGCCATCTTGGACAAGATGGCGCCTGGCAGTGAGCCAAAGGGCACTAGCTACCAAAATAAGGAAGTACCCCAAAAGGTTGCTTGCTTACTAGTTCCTTGGAGACTTATGACGTGTTAACGCCAGGCTCTAGGATTGTCTATCTAATATCATGCCGCGTGTGGACAGCTTATGATTCATATAGTGCTATGCTGACATTCCTCTGCATGCTCTCCTGCGTGAGAGAAAGCTCTGCTATAATTGGCTGATAAGCTAGGAGTCTGGGGGAGGAGAGAGGGAGAGAGAGGGAGAAGGAACATAGTGGGAGAACAAAGGAGGCAGAAAAACAGAGAGGACGCAATAAATCTCGTCAACTAAAGATTGGTGGTGTCTCCTTTCTCCGCGCGGGTTCTGCTGAACGGAACATCTCTCCCTCATGATTGGGGCTCTGGATTCATCTCCTTACATGTGGGTGAAGAACTGGTCAACTCTCAGGGCTCTTTCCACAGTGGTTTCATGTCTGGACATCCCCTCCTTGGGAAAGGACAGAGACCTCTATTTACCCAGTTCAACCTTTTGTTTCCCAAGAACTTTGAACTAAACTCATAAGTCACTTAGTAGTTATTCCTCTGACTCTTAAGGTTAGGAAGCGGTTTTAAAAAATCAAGTCCTTAAATTCCCAGGATGGTCAGCAGTGAATTAGCAAAGGATACATAAACTCAGGACTCAGACTAACTTCTGTGGAGTCAACTGCTTCGTCCAAGGCATATAGCATATGCTGCATCTACTCAGGGTAGCCAACTGACCAAGAACACAGATATACAAGGGACAGGATACATGAAGTCCTCTTTCCTCCTCCCTCCTAGAACATTTTTGTTTTTTTGTTTTTCTTTTTGGGGGGGAGGGTTTCATTCCTCAAAACCCAATGTATTCATGCTTTGTAATGTATGAGAGTCTAAATCCACCTAACTCAAATTTTTATAATTAAGCCACAATAAAACATGTATATTCTAATAAGTTATGTAGTATGTTTTCCACAGGAGTCTATAACATGTTTCCTGGGCAACTAGGTTAATCTTAGGTTAAAGTTTATCTTTTACCATTGCCAAGGAAATACCTGAACTTCTTGGAATTTTATTTTTTTGAAATTTTGTCAACAAACAGGAAATGATTCATTCTACAGTGATTTGAACTCAGAACTATACACCTGCTTGCATGATCTGTACAGGTGAAGATGCTTCTCAGCATATGTGTACCATGACCAGCTAAATGTTGGCTGTGGATTTCACACTGCAACAGCAGTGAAAAGTGGCTAGGCTGTCAGCTGGAAATGCATAGGCATGACATAAATATATTTATGGCAGCAAATAAAGTGACCAATGGTGGAAACATAGAACAAAAATATCTGAAATATTATTTGGGAAGGAAGTGGTAAGGCATCAGAGATTTCCTATAACTACACTGTTGAACTTTATATTTCCTATCAGATATGAAAGAATTAGATTAATTGAAAAGTCATTGCAAGCATGAGCTATACACTAGAAGAAAATATCATTAGGATATCATTGAAACAAGATTTCTTGTTACTCCTCTTCCAACGTCAAAACTACAATTACCTGAGGTTTCAATTACCTGAGGTGAGAAAGAATTTAACATTTCTAATTGTTTATAAGAATTGATATTTTTCAAATAATATAAAATTGAAAAATAAACTGGATGCTAAAGCTTATATAAATGTAGTAATCACTTTAAACAAAGAAGTTTTGATTTCAAATGTCTGATTGTCAAAAGGCCTCATTGTTCTCATTAATTAAAATTAAATTAATTAAAATTAATTTTCTTATAAAAGTTGTAAGATTTATAAAATGAGAATATACGCATGCTGTTTTTATGCATGATTTACATATTGTTGTTCTGTGACGAATGATGGCTTGCTTTACATGGCCTCAGTCAAGCAAGATAAAATCCAAGATCTGTCACTTACTAACTAGGAGATGCCCTTAACTCTTTCTAGATTATGCCAGGGAACATAAAAATTATTTAAAAAGTTGGAGAAACTATACAACTTCTTGTAGTGAAAATGGAACAGTGAAACAAATGCTTGAATCATGCTATAAAAGTTCAGAGCGCAGCTTTTGAAACCAGAAGAAGATTTCAAAGATAGTTCAGTGGTTTTCTATCTGGTATGTAAATTCACATGCCTTGAATCTCATCTTCACTCACTGTAATGGGATCCTCATCTGCTCCAGAGTCTGACATTGTGGTGAGGATGAAACACCATAGGGTCCACAACATAGAATCCCAAATGATCATCTGCATTGCACATTCCAGAGAGTTTACTTTTTCTTACTTTTTCTCAGCATGTTTCTATGAAAGAAATTACACACCTCAATTATCACTGTGGTGTAAGCACAATTTCTCTTCAAGGGCCTCTGAAATCACATTTAAATTCCATGACCTTCATGTAGGGATACAGTGTATTCAAATGAAATATTTCAGTATGCAATGTCCATGCACCTCTTACCATTACTTAAGCAAAGAAATCAGAATGACACAACATGTTATTATCACCATTAGTATTGTTATTCACCTCCAAGTCATAATGATTAATGAAACACAAATAAATCTCACTGATCTCCAAATAGTAGTACTTTGAGAATCGAAGAGTAACTTCCATTTTATTAGGCAGAAAATTTCCTCTGATCCTTACTGAGAAATTACAGGCTTTATCAGACATATTTGACAACCACAAAAATAGTAGAACTCCATATTTTAAAAACCAGATGAACAATATGTAATTTAAGGCATACTTATGGCAGGAAAAAATGTATTCCACTCACTCATTATGTAATTCACTTTTTGGCACCAGCTCCTCCACACATGATATGTGACTGACAGATTAAAAGGAGTTAGGAATGCACATGCTTGCTTTATTCCAAAAGGAATAAAAAGTTTACATGACCCCGTTGAAGAAAAAGGTCTTCATTATTTTTAGAATCTCTTTGGTTGGAAAGGAGTTTTGCTGGCTTCTCTCAATAAACTTTAAAAAAATATGTCAAGTACCCAAACTTTTAACCCATGCCCATCCTGAAATGCAATTTCCTAAGAAATCTGCCTATTTTCTCTATTCTTTCCCCTGTTACACCAGAATTACCTCATGGGGTGGACAGTAACCAAAATGTCTTGCCATGTAGTATGTAGGAGGCATGTAGGAGGTAGGTCTCAATGATATTGTTTGGCTTATTGAGGTCATGGGCTACCAAGGGTAGTCCTAGACACACCCTGGAGGTGCATGCAACACAGGGTATGCTAAGGGTGGGTCAGGCACAGGCAATCACCTGCCTTGAGCATCCCCAGATGAAAAATGTCATGCCTTACCACCCAAGCAATGCTGGTGTTGAGTGCACAAACTCACTAGCCAAGCAACAAGTAATGGTCAAATGGGCAAGGAAGAATTACCACAAAAAGTATAACACAAGAACCCTAAAGAACCACACCTCTCCCAACTACTGTGAGGACACAGTAACCTCACTTTCCACACAGGACCCTGGAATAGGGAAGGAAAAAGGAGAGAGTACCAGGAGTCTTACCTTTAACCTAAAGAAATATATTTTGAATCAAAATAACACTAATTAAACTTGAAAAATTTTAGTTCTGTTTTTCTTTTAATGGATAAGTTTAAGTTTTCCCAATACCAGGTCAGGAGAGAGCTCATGGGAAACATCTAGGCTGTGCAAAAGAAGGGATGGTTTCTTTATTCAAGCAGGCAGAGGCATGTGTGACTATATAACCTTATCCAATGCATGTAATACCTATGCGTCCACTCATGTGGATATAAAATGCATAATTTCTACATGGCAGTTGGTTAATAGTGGATTACTTTATTCCCCAGTTCTTCCCTCAGAGAAAAAAGTTGACCAAATCATTCTATGTGCATGTGTGAACATGTCACCATACACTTCAATTTTATATATAACTATAATCCACCAATTAAAAAATAAACAAATAGAAGAATGACCAATAGAGTAGAGGAAAGGGATCAGGGGGAGGGTAAAAGAAGGGAAAGGGGAAGTACTAGATATTGAAATGGAGCAAACTATATTATGTGCATTTATGAAAATGTCAAATGAACCCCACTATTATTTGTAACTATGATACACTAAAAATTTTTTTAAATAAAGAAATTATACACAAAAAAATGTGGATAGATGAACACCATTTCTCCATTTGTGACCCTATCACAGTTACCAGAAACTCTCTTGTCTTTCATACACAATTATCATACTGTGAGCTAGATGTGACTATCCCATTTTAGGTGTCATATTCAAGGTAACTCACTGGGTAAGTGACAAAGCCAGATTCCAACCCAAATATGACAGACTGTGTTCTGTTCCTTCCATGTAGAATTCCATATAGGAAGTCACATAGTGCGAAGGAAATAGGACAATGGTGGTAGTGAAAAGGTTGAAAGAGGGCTCCACTTTGGGAAAGTAAAAAACACTATGGCAGTGACTGAAGATTCAAATAGAAAAATGAACAGTTCCAGAAGGTTTCAGTGTAATAAAGCATCAGGGGTACACAAGGGCACATTGCTGGGAATGAGTTTGCTGAAGGAGGCAGAATCCTTCAGTCCTGCTCAGCAGGTTGATCATATAGGCAAGGGGGAGCCCATGGGGTCCTTCTCTAGTTTCCTGAATATGCAACCGGCTATAGCTCAAGCAGCCATATTCTGAGGAAGTCAAAGTGTGCGAGTGGCCTCAACCAGCAACTCTCACAATACAATTCCCTATCTTGTACCTGCCAAACTCATTCCAGCTTGGGGCAGGCCTCTGGCTATCAAAAATGACCATTAAGAGACTTCAGCCCAGGCTATTTTCCACCACAGTGCCTCTATCACTGCCTGTCAAGCCTTCAAGAGAGCCCACCTTATCCTCCAATACAAATATCCATAATCCTAAGTGCACAAGAAGATGGGTTTCAGCATCTAATGTTGAGAAAGCACAAATGACTGAATTATGAGTGATGAAGTTGTTGCAGATCATCTTCCTGACCAAACCCTGGCCTCCACCTCCACTTGCTGTGTGACATTAGGCAAACACTCAATTCTCTAGCTCTTAGTTACTCACTTTAAAATAGGAGTAATATCATCTACTCCATATTTCACAAGGACAAATTAACTCATCCATGTCAGACACTAAATGTGAATCAGCTATTATTAAGTTAGTTCCTCCAGTAAACATGTCATTCATGGAGATGATAATATTCCTTTACATGCAGGAATAGGACTCCCAGGGACTTACAGCAGAAAGGAATGGGAGATGTGGGTTTTGATGTCGGGCAGACCAGCATTCCACACAGGCATTACCTTATCTTGGGTATAATGTGACCTTAGCCAATTACTTACTGAGTCTTAGTTCTCTCATGGATAAACCAGTGGTAGTAAGATCCCTCTGGATTGCAGCCCAGCTCTACCACTTACGTTTAGCCTCTCGATGCCTCAGTTCCAAATCTGCAGAATAGGATCGTAATACTATCTGTCTTACTTTCAGAGAAGAACCTTTGCAAGAAGTCAACCTGCAAATTCAGAATGCCATTCATAGTTGCTGTGAAAGTAGGCACTTAGAACAAGGTTGGTTCTCCAACCTGAGTGACTTAGAGTGAGGACAAATCCTGCTGATGTTTTATTTGGACATACAACAAATAAACTTTAAATATATTAAGCTAGCAAAATTCGAAATTGCTTGAAAATGCTACAGAACCCAGACTATCCTAACAAATTTGCATCTCAGAGTCTAGATGTTTTAAAGCCAGGATCACCTAGGACATGAGTGAGTAAAGAAGAAAAGGGAACGGAGGGTGAAGGGAAGAAGATTATGAGGGGAAGATAGGAAGAGAGAAATGAGGAAAGAAAAGGAATGAAATTGGAGATGTGATCCGGGAATTAAATCACTTTAAAGTATAGAAGGGAAGAAGCAATAAATGCCACAAATAAACTGCTATTAATGTATTTTTTTAAAGCCAGAATGGCATTATGGAAGCCAAGAGAAGAAATTGTTTAAAGGAGGATTGACTGGATATGATTCTGTTGGAAGTTAAATGAATGAAAGACAAAAACAAATTCTTAAATTTGGAAATATGCAGATTATCATTGACCTTGGCAAGAAATTTTCCATTGGAGTATAAGTATAGAAGTTCTACCCAAATAACCTACAAAAAAATTCTAGGAGGAGATGGATGAAGTACAGAGCACTCCCCAGTTGATCATACTATGTGGGCAAGGGTACCACCAGCCTAGAAAGAGATTTTTTCATTGCCTATTCAAGTCTACCTCTATGTGTGATCTATTTTGTAGTCTCCTAATCTGAGTTTCTGGCTTCTTTTCCCCACCTAGTTTCTTTTACTCTCATATCTCATCTTCCTAGGTTTATGGGCCCAGTTTTTCTTAACCTTAAACTTCAATCCCAGTCCTAGTAGGTCCTGATACTTTCTGAACAAACCAGAAGCAGTATCGCCAAAGTTCAGAAGTTGTCTGATGGCCACCAGAATATTTAGGCCATTTGTGGTTTCTAATTTCCCTCTTCCAAAAAATAAATCACTAAAGTTTTGGTAAATTAAAATTTATTTAAAAGAAGCACAACAAGGGCATGTGTATATTTATTTAGAAAGAGTATTTCTTTTACCTATGCAAGATTTTAAAAACCAAAATCTATTATCAACTGAGTTCACAGAAGGGGTGTCCCTGGAAGCATGTTGTTTATACAAACATTCTCCACTATTGTTAGTAGTTTCAAAAATCAGTTTAAAAAGTCATAGTAACCTTAACAACCTCCTTTCTGAGAATTGCCACCCTTTACCTGGGTTTATGCCAGCTCTTCTGAGTTTTATTATTAGTTAGCAAAACTGAGAATTATCCTGCAGCAAGAATAGTTAGTCCCCCTTGCCACCACCCCAAGAATCGATTTTGATCAATATTTGTGTTTTCTGATTGTTTTCTTCTGAAGGAACTATTTCAGTCCGCTTCCAGTTCTGCTATGCCTGAGATGTATTAAACTAAAAAATATCCTTGTAATGACCCACATTTGTACAAAGACATCAAACTTTTCATTCCACCAGTTGGGATTCATGTTTGACACTCTGGCAGAGATAGCAGCATAATACCCATATTACTCTACAATATTCACTTTGGACCCAGTGAAGAAGATTATTCTCCAAGCCAGTGAAGAAGAATCTGAAAACTCCCAAACCCACATCATGGGGAAAGAAGAAGCAACTGGCCAGAAGATATATAGCACTTAAAGTAAAAGGAATCAACTGCCTACAGTATCCACAAACTAAACAAAGAAATTCCTGAAATACATAAACAGTGGGAAACATTTTCTAAATATGCTGGTTGGCACAACTTACTCTTAAAAAGGAATATTGGTAAAGCTCGCTTCCAACTTCTGGACCAGCAGGTAAGGAACTTAAAAGTTGCCACTCCATCCTTATAAAAAGTAAAACCTGAACAAACAAAAACAATGAACGATTCTTGTTTCTACCACAGAAGTGTAGTCACAGGCACAATGCTGCCCTAAAACTGAAGATATGGACAGACACAGAGAGTCACAACCTGCTGGAGTGCAGACAAACCCACGAGCAGAAACATCCACAGGAACTAACAATGGAATAGGACAATCTGAACAGTAATTATGGGTTGATGGAGGCTCTGTGTGAGTGGATCTGACAGATGAAAACTTCAGGAGCTCCGAGTCACAGGGAGGCCCCTGCATTGCTATGAATTCTGCCTTCAGGAATTCTACCAGGGTCTTATAGTAAATATCAGAGAAATATCCTTTAGTTTTTCCAGGAGAGGGAGGAGAAAGGAAACCATTTCGAAATACGGCAGAGCATTCTGTTCTACTGAACAAGGTCTGCCTTGAGAGATACTATTTTATCATAGCCTAAACTATGGCAGGTTTTGTTAGAGCCTAACTATTCTGGGCCAGGGAAATGCCCAATGTCAGCCACCTCAAGCTGTCCTGTCCCACCTGATAGGGGTAGTGATTGTAAAGTGTTAGTGAAGTTCAAAGTACAGGGGTACAAGTTCATTAAATGAGACATAATCATAGGACTACAGGTTGCTTCTCCCTCACATCTCACAAACACATTACTGAGGTCCTATTTGTCACAGTTCCTTCTATCTAGTACATCATGTCCATTTCCAACCAAAATTTTAAAGTCTCTAATGGAAAAAGTACACACCATGTGAGAATAGATGACTAATATAAGAGGAGAGATAGAAATTCCAAGAATCAAAAATAAATGCTATAGGTCAAAAACATTGCAGCAGAAATAAAAAATGCCTATGACCAGTTCTTTAGTACTAGACATTGCTGGGGAAGGAAATGCTGAGCTTGAAGATATGTCAATAGAATTTTTCAAAACTGAAAAACAAAGAGGAAGAAAAGTATGGAAAAAATGAATAGAGTATCCAAGAACTGTGAGACAACTAAAAAAGATGTAACATACACAATGAGAATACCATAAGAGGAATAAAGAGGGAAAGGAACAGAAGAACTATTTGAATAATAAAAATGGGGAATTTTCCCTAAGTTTCCCAAACAACAGATCCAAAAAGCTAAGAAAACATTAAGCAGGATAAATGTGAAAAAGGAGTAGAAGGAGGAGGAGGATTTAGGCATAGAACTTCCTTAGGCATAGAATACCTAAGCATAGAATTTTCAAAATACAGAAAGAGGTAAAGAACAAATCATGAAAAAAAAAAAAAAAAACAGAAGGAGCAAAATAAGAATTGCATCCAACTTCTTTTGAGAAACCATGCAAGCATGGAGCTAGGATTGTGGCTCAGTGGTAGAGCACTTGTCTAGCATGTATGAGGCACTGAGTTCAATTCTCAGCACCCACATATAAATAAGTAAATAAAACAAATAAAGTAAAATAAGTAAAATAAACTTTAAAAAAAAAACATGCAAGCATGGAGAGTGGAGTGTAATGTTTAGTGTTGAGGAGAAAAAAATGTCAGTTCTTCTCAACTTAATCTACAGATTCAAGACAATCCTAATCAAAATTCCAAGAAATTATTTTCTGGATATCAACAAAACAATTCTGAAGTTTATATTCAAAAGGCAAAAGATCCAGAAGAGTCAACTCAGTATTGATAGTTTGACATTTTCTTACAAAACTAAATATGTTCTTCATGTTCTCAGTTTTGCATTACTGTGACAAATTACCTTTAAAAAACAACTTGAAGGAAAGATTTTCTTTTTTTTTCAGGTTTCTTTTTTTTTTTTTTTTTTTTTACATTTACATAGGGTAATGATGTTTATTTTATTTTTCCCCTCCCCCCACCCCTCCCACCCCTCTTTTCCCTCTACACAGTCCTTCTTTCCTTTAATGGGGAAAGATTTATTTTAACTCATGATTACAGAGATCTCAGTCCATGGTCAGCTGGCTCCATTATTATGGCCCTGTGATGAGACAGAATATCATGGTGGAGAGGATGTGGTAGGGCAGAGCAGCTCAACTCACTGAGACCAGGAAGCAAGAGAGGAGGGAGAGGTAGGAGTTGGAGACAAGATATAGTTCCCGAGGGCATGTCCCCAAGGACCCACCCCCTTCAACTAGGTTCTACCTCCTGACATTTCCAAAACCTCTGATTAATCCATTTAGCTATGAATCCCTCAATGGACTGATCCATTGATGGAGTCAGAGTCCTCAGGATTAAATCACTTCCCCACTGATGACCACAGCTGCATTGGGGAACAAGCCTTCTTTGCATGAGCCTATGACAGATACTCCAGACCTACGCTATAACAAAAATTTTACCATGCAATCCAGAAATTGTGCTTCTTGTTATTTGCTCAAATGAATTGTAAGCATATCTACCGAAAAACCTGCACACGTTTTTATAGCATCTTTATTCACAATGGCCAGAACTCAGAAATAGCCAAAATGTCTCTTAGTAGGTGACTAGATAAATAAACAAGGTTACCTTCAGAAAATGGAATACTACTCAGCACTAAATAAATTATCTATCAAGTAATGATAAGACATGGAGGGACATTCCTATGTATCAGTACCTGAAAGAAGCCAATCTGAAAAGGTTACATACAATAGGATTTCAAGTATAAGACTTTTTTGAACAGGCAAAATATAAAGACAGTGTTTGCCAGAGGCTAATGAGGAAAGGATGGTGGGCTTTGCAGAGCACAGAGGATATTCCAGCATTAAAACAATTCTGAATAATAATGCAATGGTGGGTTCATGTCTTTTTTTTTTTTTTTGTCAAAACCCACAGAATGTTCAACACCAATAACTCTAATGTAAAGTGGATTTGGGTGGACAATAATATGTTAGTGTATGTTTATCAATAATAACAAATGTACACCATAGTACAGGAGATTGATATATGGAACTCTGTGCTTTGTGCTGTTTTGCTGTGAATCTAAAACTGCTCTGAAAAATAATGTTGGTGAAGTAAGCATTGAACAACTCCTACAACTATGAGATCAAAAAAACTTCTCCAAGATTTATGTTTATAAAAGGTGTTGGTGTCAAAAGGGTGAGAAAGACCAGGTGGTGGTCCAAATGGAGTGGTCAACTATCTCTGCTGCCCTCCATTATGCTATGCTATTCACCCTGCTTGTGAAGAGACCCACAGGACTAGAACACATGGCTTCAGAGAAACCCTCATACATGTGCGCTGAATGTCCTTGGCCTGACTTTTTAACATGCCCTTTCATGAATAACTGTTGAGAGGAATGCAGCATGATCTAACTGTGGCTTTAGCGTGGGTGGCTCATTGGCCATTACATCCTCTCACGTCTGTTCCAGGCGGTAGTCACTGGGTGTCACTGTCACATCTTTACTCCCATGCTTTCTAAGGAAGGTTAGCTCTTTACATGAACTATTGCAAAACCCCCATTGGTGTTTTGGCTTTCAGTCTTGTCCCTTTCCACACATCCTCCACTCGCAGCCAGAATAATCAGCAAACTTGGATCTGATCCTGTTCACCATCTGCCTAACACCTTGCAAAGTTGGAATAAGACAAAGATGACCATTTTCACCACCCAATCAACATAGTACTGGAAGTCCTTGCCAGATAAATCAAAAATGAACAAGAGTCATCCTAATTTGAAAGGGAAAAGTAAAATTATCTCTGTTCCCAGATGACATGAACTTATATGTAGAAAAGGGTTTCACACACACACAAAAAAAACTGTTGAATAATTAATGAATTCAGTAAAGTTGTAGGATATAAAAAACAAAAGAAAAATCATTTGAATTTCTATATACTATCAAAGAACAAGCTGAAAAGTTAAGAAAACATATCATTTATACCAGCATCAAACAGTACCCTAATACTTAGGAATAGATTTAAACAAGGATGGGAAACATTTGTATAATGAAAACTACAAAATGTGAATAAAATAAATTAAGGACACAAATAAATGGAAATACATCTTATATTCATGAAATGGAAAATTTAACATTGTTATGATGTCAATACTAAAAGAAATTTACATATTCAATGTAGCTCCTATCAAAATGTCAAGGATTCTCTTTTCAGAAATAGGTACTCATCCTAAAATTCATATGTAATCTCTACAGATTTCAAAGAGCCAAAACATTGTTGAAAATAAGCAATGTTGGAGAACTCACAATTTCTGAAACTTGCTAGAATTCTACAATAACTAAAATAGGGTTGCATAGGCATAAAAATCAAGCAGATGTATAAATAAACATAGACCAGGAATAAACCCTCACATGTATATGGTCAAATGTTTTTTGACAAGCTTACTAAGATCATTCAATTAGTCAATGAACAATCTTTTCAAGAAATGGTGGTGGAAAAACTAGATTTCTGCACACAAAAGAATGAAGTTGGACCCTTCCATTACAAATACATTTCCAGAAATTAACTCCAAATGAATCAGACAGAACCATAAGAGCCAAAGCTATAAAACTCTTCAAAGTAAACGTAGAGGGATAACAATGATTTCTTGGATATGACATCAAAAGCATAAGCAACAACACTAAATATTAGATATGTTGGATGTCATCAAAATTTAAACTTTTTTGCATCAAAGGACATTATCAACAGAGAAAAGGCACACCTTGGAATCAGAGAAAAAAATTATAAATCATTTATCTGGATTAATATCTCAAACCATATAGAACTCTTAAAACTCAACAACAAAAACAAAATTCTGATTCAAAATGGTTAAAAAAACATAAATAGGCATTTTTTCCACAGATAATCCATAAGCACAAATAATCCATAAGCATATGAAAATATGCTGAGCACTACTAATCACTAGAAGAAAACAATAATATGCCACTTTACATCCATTAGAATAGTTATTAACAGTTCTTAACAAAATAGTTATTAACAAAAACAACAAAGAAAATAACAAATGTTGATGAGAATGTGCAAAACTGGAATTCTTGTATATTGTGAGTAGAAAGGTAAAATGGCGTAGCTGCTGTGGAAAATGGCATATTGCTCCTAAAATATTTAAACATACAATAACCATATGACATAGCAATTATACTCCTGAGTATGTACTCAAAAAGTTAACAGCAAAATATCAAATACTTGTATATCCATGTTCATTGTTTACAATAGCCAAAAGACAAAAGTATCCCAAATGTCCACCAACAGATGAAAGAACAAACAAATTGCAGTATGTAAATGCAACGAAATATTATTTGTTTTAGTCAGTGTTTTCACTGCCGTGACCAAAATACCTGACAAGAACAAGTTTAAGGAGAAAAAGTTTACTTGTCACCCATGGTTTCAGAGGTCTTGGTTCATAGATGGCTGACTTCATTCCTCTTAGGTGAAACAGAACATCATGGTGTTCATTAAAAAATAACTCTCCTTTCTCCATCTCTCCAACCCCTGTTAACCAATAGTCTACTTTCAATCTCAACCACAATTGTACTTTCAAACTCTATGATTTTGACTTCTTGAAGTAACTCATATAAATTGAATCATAAGTATTTGTCCTTTTGTGAGTGACTTATTTCATTCACATGATGTCTTCACCATGTTTTATCATGTGTCAGAGTTTCCTTCCTTTTTAAGAATGAATAATGCTACGAGCGAGGTAGAGGAAAGTGGCTCAGGACATCTCACCAGGAAGCAAAGAGAGACTCCATTCATCAGACACAAAATATATACCCCAAGAAAGCATCTCCATTGACCCTACTCCTCCAACCATACCCTACCTGCCTTCAGTTACCACTCAGTTAATCCCTACCACAGGATTAATTCACTGATTGTGTTAAGGTTCTCATAATCCAATAATTTCTCATCTGAATGTTCTTGCATTGTCTCACACATGAACTTTTTGGGGACACCTCATATCTAAACCGTAGCATTATTCATTCTTAAAAAGGAAGGACACATGATAAAACATGGTGAAGACATCATGTGAATGAAATAAGTCACTCACAAAAGGACAAATACTTATGATTCAATTTATATGAGTTACTTCAAGAAGTCAAAATCATAGAGTTTGAAAGTACAATTGTGGTTGAGATTGAAAGTAGACTATTGGTTATCAGGGGTTGGAGAGATGGAGAAAGGAGAGTTATTTTTTAATGAACACAGTTCTAATTGAGAAGATGAAACTGTTCTGGAGGTGGATGATATTGTTGGTTGTGCAGCAATTCACTGTATGTAACACCATTGAATTGTGCACTTGAAATGATTAAAAAGCATTTTTTATGCTGTGTAAAGTCTAATATAATCAAGAAAAAAATATTCCAAAGTCTTTCCATGACCAAAAAAGTCCAAGTTCCTGAACCAAACACATCATTCCTATCAGTCTAGCCCCACGTATAGTGTCAAACCACAGTTAGCTGCCTGATATCCCTTTACTGGGCCCTTCTTTTCTTTCTGTGCCTTTATCTATGTGCTTCTTTGCACTGGGAATTTCCTTTGCTTTCTTTTTCTCCTTACTTTTAGTTGGTGATTCAGTTCATAGTTAAACCCCTGTGGGAAATCTTCCTTGATCCTCAGGTAGATTGTCATCACTTTCCTTGTATTCCCACTGCTCTATCAGAGTGCTGATAACATTACAATATAATGACCCTATAACAATACAGTGGGGAACAGCTATTAGAAAGAAACAAAGTCATCGCTTGCTTGACATTAATGGGAGGAGAAATCCCATCAATAGAAATAGACCCGGAAGTGACAGAGACAGTATAATTCATCTTTGAGGACATTAAATCACTTATTATACTAGGTTCCATTTGTTGGATAAGGAAAAGAAATTGTGAACGTGTTAAACAGAGGTATGGAACATATATAAAAACCCAAATCAAACCTTAAGATACAAAAAATATAATGGCAATCACACACACTTACACATACACAGGATAGGATTAAAAGAAGACTACCCTCTACAAATAAAAAAAAAAGTTAATGACCTTCCACAAAAAGAAACTATATTAAATTTTAAAAATAAAACAGGGAAAAATCATCACAAAATGGATAGGGAGAAAAAAAGATTCAGCAAAAGTACATCAGCAATTGATGGCACAGCTTCAAGCAGTCTTAGTCACATATAAATGTAATACCTAAAGAAGATAAGAGAAAACAGACACAGAAAAATGTACATTTGAAAAAATAATTACCTAAAATGTCCAAATTGGGTGCAAAAAATGAACCCATAGGTTCTAAAAGTTCAAGGAACTATAAGCATGCGAAACAAGAAGAAATTTATACCAATGTACATAGTAGTTGAATTATAAAACCGGAAATAGAAGAAAAAAAGTATTACTATATACAAAGATAAGAATAACAGAAGTCTCCTTTTTAGAAACAATGTACACAAATTGACAGTGGAGCAAAGTTTTTAAAATATTAAAAGACATCAATATTCTCTAGAACATAAAATTCAGCAAAAATGTATTCCAAAAACAAAAGTGAAATGAATATATTTAAAGACATACAAATGCTAAAGGGCATCAGCATGAGCTTGACTGTACTACCAAAAAAATGATATGAGAAGTTTTCAGGGCAGAATAAAACTGATACCAAAATGAAAATCATGGTTCAATAATGAAAATACTCAGAAATCATGAATATGTGGGTTAAAGGTGATTTTTCTGATACTTTTCTCATTTTAAATATCTTTAAAACATATTGGAAATTTAAAGCAAAAATAATAGCAGTGTATTCTGGGATTTAAAAAATATACAGAAATAAAATGTGTGACAATGACACAAAAGCCAGAAGGGCAGCACAGAAGGACAAAAGTATGAAAACATTGCTCCAAATTTCTTATCCTATATATGAAGGGGTGTAAGATTACGTGAAGGTAGAGAGTGATAAGTGCAGGTTGCTATGACTGTCAAACCAACCACTGCTGTAGCAGACGCCTAACATGGTGCCATGGACCATTCTCCCCACAGTTCGTGACTGTGGAATCCTTTCCTCTTGAGTGTTCTGTGAACCAGTGACTTCCTTATAATCAATAGACTATGCAAAAGATGATAGGATGTGTGTGATTGTGTTACATAATATTGTAGCCCTGAACTTGACCGAGTGTCCTCTTTTTTTTGTTGATAAAATGTGAAGGAGTGAACATTTTCCTGCTAATATTATAAACAAAGCAACAAGATCTGTTTGTCATTGCTGCCAAACATCATGATTAATGCCCTATCCAGTATAATAAAGAAAGAAAAATAAGTAACTGGGACAAATTTTTAAAGGAAGAATTAAAATTCCCTCTATTTACAAACAAATTATTGTCTACAGGAAAAATGACAAAGAATTTACCAAAAACAACTATTAAAAGAACATGAGAATTTAGGTTGCTAGACAAAAGGTCTAATATGTAAAAATTAATTGTATCTCTCTGTTCCAGTCAAAAACAAATTAGATGGCCCTTATAATATTATCAAAATATGAAATACTTGGATATGAATCTAATGAAAATATGCAAGATCTTCAGGTAAAAACTATAAAATATTGATAAAATAAGCCAAAGTTATTCTAATTAAATGGTCAGTTCTTCCCAAGCTAAACTCTATACACAACTATATACACAACCCAATAAAAATTCCATTAGGAGCTTTTAGATGTAGAAGACATATATGTAGAAAAGAAAAGAAAAAAACTCACACACACCAAAAAATATATGAAATGCTAAAACAATTTGTAAAAATAAGCCAATGTAAATGACTACTAATACTTGATTCAAGAATTACTATAAAATTACATTAATGAAAATAAGATACAGGAGAAAAGAGTGGACACATAGGCCAACAAAACAGAATAAAGAGTTCAGAAATATACCCATACATATGATCAATTTAATTTTGTAATGGTGCAATGACATTTCCAGAAAGAATGATAGTACTTTTTTGTGTGTTTTCACCGACTGCATTTTGATTTATTGTACACAAATGGGGTACATCATTTTGTTTCTATGGTTGTACACAACATAGATTCATACAATTCGTGTAATCATACACGTACATAGGGTAATGATGTCTGTCTCATTCTACCATTTTTCATACACCCCTCCCTCTCATCTCCTTCTACATAATCTAAAGTTCCTCCATTCTTCTCTCTTTCCCCAACCACTCACCCCCATTATATATCATCATCCACTTATCAGGGAAAATATTTGGCCTTTGTTTTTTTGGCTTGGCCTATTTCACTTAGCATGATATTCTCCAATTCCATTTATTTATCTGCAAATGTCATAATATTATTCTTCTTTATGGCTGAATAATATTCCATTGTGTAGTTATACCACAGTTTCTTTATCCATTCTTCTGCTGAAGTGCATCTAGGTTGGTTCCACAATCTAGCTATTGTGAACTGAGCTGCTATAAACATTGATTAGTCTGTGTTACTGTAGTTTGCTGATTTTAAGTCCTTTGGGTATAAAACGAGGAGTGGGATAACTGGGTCAAAAGTTGGGTCCATTCCAAGTGTTCTGAGAATTTTCCACACTGCTTTCAGAGTGGCTACACCAATTTGCAACTCCACCAGCAACATAAAAGTGTGCCTTTTTCCCCACATCCTCGCCAACATTTATTATCATTTGTGTTCTTGATAATAGCCATTCTAATTGGAGTAAGATGAAACCTTAGAGTGATTTTAATTTGCATTTCTCTAATTACTATAAGATGTTGAACACTTTTTCATATATTTATTAATTGCCTGTGTGTCTGCAAAGTGTCTGTTTAGTTCCTTGGTCCATTTATTGATTGGATTCTTTGTATGTTTGGTGTAAAGTTTTGTAAGTTCTTTATAAATTTTGGAGAAAAGTGCTCTATCTGAAGTGTGTGACCTCTACAATGAAACTACAGAACGCTAAAGGAAGAAATTGAAGAAAATCTTAGAAGATGGAAAGATATCCCATGTTCTTGGGTAGGCAGAATTAATATTGCCAGAATGGTCATTCTACCAAAAGGCACTATACAGATTCAATGCAATTCCAATTAAAATCCCAATGATATTCCTCATAGAAATAGAGAAATCCTTCATGAACTTCATCTGGAAGAATAAGAGACTCGAATAGCCAAAACAATCCTGAGCAGGAAAAGTGAAGCAGGAAGTATCACAATGACAGATCTTAAACTATACTACAGAGCAATAGTAACAAAAATGGAATGGAATTGGCACCAAAATAGACAGGCAGACCAATAGTACAGAATAGAAGACACAGAGATGACCCCAGATAAATACAGTCACCTCATACTAGACCAAAAACATACAATGGAGAAAAGATAGCCTCTTGAACAAATGGTGCTGGGAAAACTGGAAATCCATATGTAAAATGAAATTAAACCTCTATCTCTCACCTGCACAAAACTCAACTCAAAATGAATCAAGGACCTAGGAATTAGACCAGAGACCCTGCACCAAATAGAAACCAAAGTATACCAAACTCTTCATCATGTTCCTTCCTTAGCAAGATTCCCAAAGCACAATAAGATCAGACTTCCTTAGCAAGATTCCCAAAGCACAATAAATTAAAGCAAGAATCAATAAATGGGATTTACTCAAACTAAATAGGTTTTTCTCAGCAAAGGATACAATTAATAATCTGAAGAGAGCCTACAGAGTGGGAGAAAATCTTTCCCACATGCACTTCAGATAGAGCACTTATCTCCAAAATATATAAAGAACTTATAAAACTTTACACCAAAAATACAAAGAACACAATCAATAAATGGGCCAAGGAACTAGATAAACACTTTACAGAAGACATACAGGTGATTAATAAATATATGAAAAAGTGTTCAACACCTCTAGTAATTACAGAAATGCAAATTAAAACAACTCTAAGATTTTGTCTTAATCCAATTTGAATGGCTATTACCAAGAATACAAACAATAATAGATGATAGTCTTTTATACAATGGTAGTAGACCAAATATGCATATGTGGTAATAAACATTAATACTTTTTTAAACCATAGTAAATTGATTAATTGAATTTCATCTTCATTTTGTGAAATAAAAATAGAAGTTAGAGTATGAGAAAATATTTGCAAATCACACATCTGAAAAAAGACTTGTATACAGAATACATGAAAAACTCAAAAATATGAAAACATATAACCTAATGTTTTAAACAAGAAAAAAATTAATAGACACTTCACTAAAGAAAGAATATGAATGGCAAAATAGTTACATGAAAAGATGTTCATTGTTATTAGTTATTAGGGTAAAGCAAATTGAGATACCACTGAATATTCATTAAGATGGACTTCTTTAAAAAACTGACACTACCAAATTCTACTAATGACATAGAATAAGTATAACACTCAGACATTGTTATGGGAATGCAAAATGGTCAAACATTTCTGGAAATCTTTCCATTTCTTACAAAATTGAACACAGATTTACCATATAACCCAGCAGTACTACTCCTTGATATTTACCTTAGTGAAATGGGAATTTATGTTTATAAAAAACCTGCACATTCTGCATATTCAGATTAGTGATATCTCCCAAAAGTAGTAAAATCAAAATTTCTTCTAATTAGGAAACTATTAATGTGTGGTACATTCATACAATGGACTGTTCCTCAGCAACAAAATGGAACTATTGATACACACAACAATGTGGATGAATCTCAAGTGCATCATGTTAAGTGAACAAACTCAGATCAAAAAGCAACAGACCAGACAATTTCACTTATGTGATACTACTATAAATATAAAACTCTAGAACAGAAAATAGAGCAGTGACTTCCACAGCCTGGGGTTGTTTATTGAGAGGCACAGGGAATTTGGAGGAAGTAGGAAATGTTCTATGTCTTGATCATCAAGATTATTACATAGCTGCAGGCCTTTACCAAACCTCATACAATTATATACTTTAAAGAAAAGGTTAAACTGGTTGCAATGGTAATTTGGGAGGCTGAGTCAGGAGGATAGCAAATTCAATGCCAGCCTGGGCAATTAGTGATATCCTGTCTCAAAATAAAAACCAAACGGCTGGAGAGTAGTATAGTGGGGAGCACCCCTGGGTTCAATTCCAAGTACAAAAATAAAAGTTAATTTTACTTGGTGTAAATACTCATTAAGAAAAACCATTAGGTGATAACATTATAATCTACATTCCTGTATTAGGGTTCTTTAGAGTAGAATCAACAGGATATGTACCCATATAATTATAAAAGGGGATTTACACAATCAGAAACTGGGTATTTCTGGGTATTTCACAATGGCCATCAGTAGGCTGGAGAATCAGAAGAACCAGTAATTGCTGAGTTCAAGAAGTTGGAGCCTCAGGAGAAGAGGAACCAATGATGGAGACCCAGACTGAGAGTATAGGCCTGGGAATTTTCTGGAAAATCACTGGTGGGACTTGATATTGGAAGAGTGAGAGAGCTGGATCCTGATGTCCTCAAGCCATGGCAGCAGCAACAGACACAATAGACCCCCCTGCTCAAGAAGAATGGAACTTGTATCTGCTGTGGCTTTCTACTTCTTCCATATTTGTTCCATCCAGACCCCAGCCTATTGGATAATATCACCCACTTTCAGGGTGGGCATCCCCTGCTCAGTTTTCCATCTCACATGCCAAGCATTTCTGGTAACACCCTCATAGACACATCCAGAAGTCTCTCAATCCTAGGCATTTTCTAGGCATCTCTCAATCTTAGCTGAAAATCCAGATCAACAATGACAACACCATATGATGCATTATTTACTAGCTTCAATTTTATTAAAAATTGCCTGTGTAAATAATAGGAAAATATGATCCAAAGTCAAGGGAAGAAATGTAGTTGGTAAAAACAGAACTGAGATTACAAAGGTAATAGACTTAGTTGATAAGTATTTAAGTCAACTAATATCAATTTGTTAAGAGATTTCAAGTAATAACTGGAAAAAATGAGGGAGCAGATATGGAATCTTAACCGACAACTGGAAACTAAAATATAAAACCAACTGCAAATTCTGAAACTAAAATTAATGTCTGTAGAGAAAAAGGTATTGATTGTGCTTAGTAGCACATTAGAAGTAAAAGAAGAGAAAAATAAATGCAAGAACAAATTAATGTAAATTACTTAACATTTTAAAAAGAAGCAAAAATTGAATAAAAATTAACAAAGCCTTCAGGACTGTGAGAAACATAAGTAATCCAACACACTTATAATTGGGGTTCTGAAAAGAGAGAAATTTATTGATGAAATAATCAATCTTAATCAGTCTTGAGTTAAGCAACAGATCTCATTTATACAGTAAATGCCAAGTGTTATGATTATAAATGAATTCACATATCAAGAACAGAGTCAAAATTCTGAAAATTAAAGGGCAAATCTTAAAAACAATTCAAGAATAAGGAAAATATTACATATAGGAAAACAACAAAAAATATGAATGACTGTTTGTTATGGTTTGGATGTGAGGTTCTCCAAAAGCTCACATGTGGGACAATGCAAGAAGGTTCAGAGGAGAAATGATCGGCTTGTAAGAATCTTAACCCAATCAGTGATTTAATCCCCTGTAGGGATTAACTGAGTGGTAACTGAAATGGTAGGGTGTGGCTGGAGGAGGTGGGAATTGGGTCGTCATGTGAGAGTATATTTTTGTATCTGGCCAGTAGAGTCTCTCTCTCTCTCTCTCTCTCTCTCTCTCTCTCTCTCTCTCTCTCTCTCTCTCTCTGCTTTCTGATCACCATGTGAGCTGCTTTCCTCTGCCACACTCTTTCACCATGATGTTCTGCTTTACCTTGAGCCCCAAGAAATGGAGCTGGCCTTCTATGGACTAAGACCTCTGAAACCGTGAACCCTCAAATAAACTTTTCCTCCTTTTTAAAATTGTTCTGGTCAGATCTTTTAGTCACAGCAGCATAAAAGCTAAAACATCAGTAGAACCAAAAATAATTTCTAAAAGCTTACTAGACTGAAATGACTATAGTAGTCAGATCTATGAAGAAAATGAAGGAAACCAGAAATGACAAATACATAAGCATATGAATTTTTATCATAAATTCTTTAAAGAAAACCAATGATTTAAGTTGAAAAGCCCACTTTATTGATAAGTAAACATCTTGTAAAAATTAAATAAATAAAAATAAAATGAAAGATACAATAGTAATAAATGAGATGAAAAAGTAACAGTTTCTTAATACTTGAGAAAAAGCATGGTATTAAAACGAAAGCCTGGGGCTGTATAGATAGCTCAGGTGATGGAGTGCTTGTCTTGCAAGCACAAGGCCCTGGGTTCCATCCCAGCACTATAAAAATAAAGAAAAAAAATTAAATCCTTTAAGATCATGATATACACTATAATTCCCAGAATATTCAGCTAATAATATAAAAAGTTTTAACTGAAAAGCCATTATTAGTGTAAAATGAAACACAAATATCATTTTAAATTAATATTTGGAAACTTTGAATATATAAAAAAATAATTGGATATTGGAGAAAACATATAACGAAAGAATACATGAAACTCATGTAAGAAATAAAGAGATAACACGTGAACTTAAATCCAAAAATTTAAACAACCATGTAAAACATATATGAACTAAAGAATACAATTAAGAGACAGGGCCCGATGGACCATCTACAAAAGCAAGATATACCTATATACTCTATACAAGAAATAAATTTTAAATATAAAAAATAGGTGGATATAAAACAATGGAAATATCTGCTATGCAAAAAATAAACATCAGAAAACTGACATATCCATATTATTTCAGAAAATGCCTATGTTAAAACTAGGATTTTTTTAAAGGAGAAAAGAAAAAGTACATTAGATTCTCTTAGCATTTTTCAGTTGTGCCTCCAGCAATGCATAAGTCAGATAATTCTTTCTTTTCCCCACATTTTTTATTGGTACATTGTAGTTGTACAATAATGGGATTTTTTGTAACATATTCAAACATGTATACAATATAACAATATAACTTGACCAATACTGCTCCTGAGCACTTTCCCCTCCTACCTCTTGGTCCCTACTGATCTCCTTTGATTTCCATGAAATTCATTCCCACCTTTCTTTTCCTTTTTCCTCACAAACTTCTGCATATGAGAGAAAACATATGACCCTTGAATAGATCAGATAATTCTGAAAAAGAGGAGCAAGAGAAGACACTTACTTGGCTTCTTGACCAATGGTAATTCACAAAGTACAAAAATAGTTAACCTATTTTTATTTAATTATAGAACTTCAAAATAAATGAGGTGAAAATTGACAGCCAAAAGTAGAAACAGACATATCCAAAATTATAAATTGGAGATTTGAGCACTCTTCTTTCAAAAAATTGATTGAACAGTGGACAGAAAATCAATAAGACTGTAGAAGACTGAAACAACATGCCAAGCAACTTGACCCTTACAAAACTTTAACATTTAGAAACTGCAGAATGGCAGTATTTTCAAGTGCACAGGAAATATTTACCAAGTTAAAGCAGATGATCATGGTCTACGTAGTAGACTTAGTAAGTTTCAAAAGATCCAAAATCTTACAGAACAAACTTTCTGTATTAACAGACAAGGTGATTGTGTAAAAGAAAGTTCAAAAGAATCACCAAAAATAAAACAATTTATAAAAAAACACAGAATAAAGGGACCATATAAAAACCAAAATTGCATTTCTACTATAATCAAGCAATGTGTGTTGACTTTACTTCAAACTATGTCAAATTAGCTAGGCTGATGAGGATGGACATAAGAGAACTTTGTATAATATTTCAAAGACGGGGGTGAAAGTGTTGCTTTTATATCCAGAATCAGCTGGGGCTGTTGGATCTCATATTCTGTGGATCTGCTGGCCCCTCTCATTGGTGGGAGGAGCGGCTGGGCCTGAAGCTTCTCCGGCTTCTGCACACTTTCATCATACAGCTTCAAGAGCTGCTCACCCACCTTTCCCTTCATTCAAGAGTGAAGAGTATCAGCTGTACCCCACGAGTCATTTGCCTCATGAAGGCTACAAGCTATCTTAGCCTACTCCAGTTATGATAACAAAACCCCACAGACTGGTCATTTAAACAACAGTATTATAAAATACTCAAGATTCTGGAGGCTGATGGTCCAAGACCAGGATGCCAGTATAGTCAGTTTCTGGTGATGTGTCTCTTCATGACTTGAAAATAGTTGCCTTCTTTTTGTGCCTTCATGTAGCAGAGAAAAAAGGTATCTTTCTCTCCCTCCCTCTTCCCTTCACCCCCTACCCCTCCTTCATCTTCCCCTTCCTCCTCCTCCTCTTTCTTCTTGCCCTTTTTCTTCCTCTTCCTCTTCTTCTTTTCCTTCTATATCCACCCTTACCTAAGGATAGGAATTTATTTAACCTTATTTAAGCTTATTTACCTCCTAAAAGCTCTATTTCCAAATACAATTACATTGGGGGTTAGGGCTTCAACACATGAATTTGGGGGGACATAATTCAGTCATTTCCAGATGTGCTGAGAGTCAGACACAGTTCCATTTTGTCATTACAGGTTCTGGCTTGTCCTTGACTTCTCCCACTCCATGTCTGTATTTTCCAACCAACATTCCTGTTTAAGTGAGGCTGTACAGCAGACACAGAACTGTATTATGAATGACTTAATGACCTCCTGTAATTGTATAAAGTCTAATAACTGTAATTTAACATTACTTTCTATATATAATTTCTGCTTCTCTGATTGAACCCTGTTACAGGTTGGAAAATGAAATTTTAAATAATATTATGTACAATTGCTTAAAAAAATACAAAATACTTAGAAATTTATTTTTTTACAGCACAGTGAGTTTATTTACAACTCTCTCTTTTCAATTTCTTATTTTTTTAAGAAGTATAAGAGCTCTAGATGGAAAAATATGCCACATGGTGGAAGGATATTAAAGAAGACCTAAATAAACAGAGAGGCATGACATGAATTACAAGACTGAATATTGTTAAGATGTCAATTCCCTACACATTAATATGGATTTACTGCAATCTCAATCAAAATTTTATAGACCATTCTGCAGACATTAACAAGTTGACTCTAATATTTGTATGGAAAAATAAAATACTTAAAAGAGAAAATCAATCTTGAAAAGGGGACAAAGTTCTGAAACTCACACACATTGAATTCAAAACATCTTAGTTACAATAATATGACAGTATGTTATTGATACAAGGATAGCCAACACCATCAATGTAATAGAAGAAAGGGTCCAAATATAAACCACACAGAGGATCAATTTTCAATAAAGGTGCCAAGGTACTGGAACAACTATATATCCATATCAAAGAACATGAATCTGAACTTTTACCTCATACCACACAAAGAAATTTATTCAAAAAAGATTATAGACTTAAACTTGAATGTTAAAAATATGAAGCTTCTGAACGAAAACATAAGAGGATATTTTTCAGACCGTGAAGTAAACAAGGGTTACTTTAAAAAGACACAAAACACAATTTTAAAATGAAAATAAAACAGAAATACTGAATTTATCAAAACTTAAAGTTTTGTTCAAGAGAGACAGTTTCATTTCTCAATTGACTAAATTATGCTATGTATATGCAAATAAAGCACAGTGAATTCCACCTCTATGTATATCTAGAAAGCACCAATTTAAAAATAAATAAATAGGTAATAGAAGGAAGATTTGTAGAGTAGAGGAAAGGGGTTACAGCTGAGGGAGGAGGAGAGGGAAAGAGGAAGTCCTGGGGACTGGAGTGAACAATTATATTCTGTGCCAATATGAATATGTCAAAATGAACCCCACTACTGTGCATAACCATAATGCACCAATAAAAACATAAAAGACGGTTAAGAAAATGAGAATGTAAGTCATAGAGTGAGAGAAAGTATTTGGAAAACGCATAAATGACAAGGAGCTTGTATGTAAAATATATAAAGCCTCTTACTCAATACTGAGAAACAACCTTATAAAAATGAACATAAGATTTAAACAGACGCTTCAGGAAATAAAATACATTAACAAGCAATAAGCACATGTAGTTAGTCATCAGGGAAATGTAAATTGAAACTACAAAGACATCAAGCAAAATAGTAAAAATTAGTTTGGCAACACTAAATGTTTGTGAAATTGTGAAGAAATCAATACACTTAAATATTCCTGGGACAAATTTTAAAATTACACAACCACTTTGAAAACAGTTTAGCAGTGTTTTATAAAGATAAATATGGGGCTTGGGGTTTAGCTTATGATGGGGCACTTGCCTAGCATGTGTGAGGCCCTGGGTTCAATCCCTAACACTTAAAAAAAAAAAAAGATAAATACAGTCATGCATCACTTAAGAACCTTATTTGGGGATAAAATCTGAGAAATGCATCATTGTATGCAGGTGATTAATAATACTCATGTTGTTCTATAGATGTGTTCAACATCTATAGTAATTAGAGAAATGCAAATTAAAATCACTCTAAGATTTCATCTGACTCTAATTAGAATGGTTATTATCAAGAACACAAACAATAATAGATGTTGGTGTGGATGTGGGGGAAAAGGCACACTTTTACGTTGCTGGTGGAATTGCAAATTGGTGTAGCCACTCTGGAAAGCAGTGTGGAGAATGCTCAGAAAACTTGAAATGAACCCACCTTTTGACCCAGTTATCCCACTCCTCAGTTTATACCCAAAGGACTTAAAATCAGCATACTACAGTAACACAGACTAATCAAAGTTTATAGCAGCTCAATTCACAATAGCAAGATTATGGAACCAACCTAGATGCCCTTCAACAGATGAATGGATAAAGAAACTCTGGTATATATACACAGTGGAATATTATTCAGTCATAAAGAAGAATAATATGGCATTTGCAAATAAATGGATGGAATTGGAGAATATCATGCTAAGTGAAATAAACCAATCCCAAAAAACCAAAGGCCGAATATTTTCCCTGATAAGTAGATGATGATATATACTGGGGATGAGGGGTTGGGGAGTGAGAAGAATGGAGGAACTTTAGATTATGTAGAAGGAAATGAGAGGAGAGGATGAAAAATGGTTGAACGAGACAGACATCATTACCCTATGTATATATATATCATTACACAAATGGAATGAGTCTACATTGCACACAATCATAGAAACGAAAAGACGTACCCCATTTGTGTACTATGAATCAAAATGTAATCTGTAGAAGTACAAAATAATTTTTAAAAAAAACACAAAAATTTGATTATGGATTTATTGTCTACTTTCAAAGAAATCTACTATTATGGATCACAGAATTTATTGTGGAGAGAAACACTCATGATTTTGACAGACAATTACTAGCAAACATCAGAGAAAAGCATCCTTTTTCTCCAGTTTGAGCAAATAAAGTCAAATGTTGCCAAAAAAAGAGAGAGAGAGAGAGAGAGAGAGAGAAAGTTCATCATTGTCCAAACATCATAGTTCCACAAACCCACATAGTAGAGCCTACCTGATACCTACCTATATGAAGCTGCTAGGCTACAAACCTGTACAGCATGTTACTATACTAAATACTGAATGAAGTTGGAACACAATGGTAAATACTTGTGTATTTAAACATCTCTAAACATCAAAAAGGTATAGCAAAAACAAAGTGTCAATGATTTTAAAAAAGTGATACGGTTATACACAGCACCATGAGCTGAGTTTGCAGGACTGGAAGGTACTCTGGATAGTCAATGGGCAAATGTGAGTGAATGGGAAGGCCTCAGCATGACTCTACATAACTGTTTGACTTGTCTGTAATAATGTTCAGCTTAAAATAGAAGCACTGTGTACTTCTGTACAAAATTATTTATATCCTTAAGTTTTTTCTATTTTTAATTCTTTTTTATTTTACTTTTTAATATTTTTGTTAACAATTAAGATGACAGCACACATATTATCCTAGGCCTGAACAAAGTCAGGAACATCAATATCACTATCTTACTCCTCCACAGCTTGTCCCACTGGGGGAGATCAGAAGCAATAACATGAATGGGGCTGGCACCTTCTATGTCAATAATGCCTCTGAAACATCTTCCTGAAGGACTCCCAAAGGTTGTTTTATGAACAACATCTTTATTTCGTAAGTGCAAAGAGTATACTACAAAATAATGTTAAAAACTATAGTACAGTAAATACAAAAAAAGTAACAGTTGTTTATTATCAAGTATTATGTACCACATGAAATTGTACATGCCAAACTTTTATATGACTCAAAATGCAGATTTGTTTACAACAACATCACCACAAGCATGATGTTATAATGGCTATGATGTCATTGGGAAATAGGAAATTTTCAGTTCAATTAAACTCTTATGGGATCATTGCCATATATGCTGTCCATATGCATTGTCCATAATTGACTGAAACACTGCTATGTGCTCCACAAATGTATACTATTCCTGGATATTCAACCATGGAGAGATAAAAACATATGGCTATATAAAGACTTGTACAAAAATATTATAGCAGCTCTATTTATGATGGCCCTAAACGGAAATTATATAAATGTTGTCAACAGGTGAATCAATAAGCAATTTAAGTTACACTTATACAAGGAAATGCTTTTATCAACAGAGGAACAAACTGCTGACACACACAGCAACATACTACCTTTTTATAGCTATTTCAACTTCCCCACCTCCTTAACCCCTACCAACCACTAATATATTCTTCACTTCTAAGATTTTGTCATTTTATAAATATTATTGTCATTTGAAAAATAAGATAAATAGAATCATAAAGTACATGAACTTCTGAATTGGTGGTTTTCACTTTATATAATTCTTGGTTGAACGTATTGGGAGTAATGCAAAAGAATAATTTATATCAGTATTCCTGATTTTACAAGGCTTGTGTCTAACATTTTTAACTTTATCCAAGCTCTATTTTTTAATTCCCTATTTGAATCAAAATAATGTTTTCATTATTATATGATATGACTTAAAAATTTACAGGAAAAAAATAGAATTATTGATTTGCCTTTTAATGTAAATAGGTTTTATTCAAATTCTAATTTATTTTTAACTTATCAGCATTTAAAATGTTTAAATTTCTGGATAAGGAAGGGCCAAGTCCTCATTTACCCCACAGAAACCTCCAAAAATAATCATAAACTGAACCACATTGACAGGAGTTTGCAAAGAGTCAAAGGTTCACCATCAGTGAACACGCAATCCGCTCAAAGCCATCTTCAAAACAGTAGAAGATGTCATAGTGTTTCTGTTAGCTCTTGCCCCACTCCCGAGATGTCAGGATGTTCTTGGTCTGTAGGAAGAAGTAGCCTACTTCCTAGTTCCCTCCCTCACACTATAGGGAGCAGAACAGATGGAATTTATAATATTCTGTTTCTGGGGTGCTACCTAAGGGACTTATATCTGTTTTGTTTAACTCAGATCTCAGGCAGGAGAGAATGGTAAGCACAACCCAGGACAGCAGTGGACAGACTTCCATCTGCAGATGCCTGGGGAAAGGGATTCATGGTAGAGATCTAAAATAAATGATCTCAGATGCCAAGGAGAAGCTGGAGTGAGACACCTTGGGAAATTAAGACATTCAAAAGTATCCATGGATAAAAGGGAAGGTCATAGTCAAGATGCATGTTCCACAGCACATTCATCTTGGACTGGACCCCAGGCTCAGAGCAAGCCCAGCTAACCAGTGAAGGACTGCACCCACACAGCCAATTGGTAGAGACGGGGAGAGTCAGCTGTTTTTTTCAAATGTCCAATTTTCAACAAAATCAACACAACAAAGAAACAGGAAAATATGAACTACTAAAAAGAATAAAATTAGTTGGTAATCCCATTCCTGAGGAAGAACTGGAATTACCAGGCAAAGATTTGAAAATAATTATCTTAAATAGGCTCAAAAGGAAAGGGAAAACATGAACAGAGGACAGAAGAAATTAAGAAAATGATATGTGCACAAAACAAGAATACAAAAAAAAGACCCATCATAAAAAAGAATCAAACAGATATTTTGGGGTTGAAAAATATAGTAACTGAACTGAAAAAATGCACTAAAGGTATTGATCCAATCTTGAAACATGAGAACAAAATAGAACTTTTACTGTTTTCCAGACTTATTCTAAAGCTACAGGAATCAAGACAATGTACAGGTATATAATACTGAGTTGGGAAGCAAAATAACACCATGAAAATAGACCTATGCAAAACACAATCACCTTATTTATGTAAAAGAATTGACTACAATTAATTGGGAAAAGAATGATCCCAATAAATGGTACAAGACCAGGTGGATATTCATATAAGGAAAAAAAACTACCTTAATTTCTACCTCACATTGCACTATATTTTCCCCTTATCCATGAGTGATATGTTCTAAGATCCTCTCAATAAATACCTGAAAACACAAACAGTACTGAACCATATATGTATTTCATTTTATTGCAGACCTTAGCAATGTCAACATATGATTTTTTTTATTAACTTGAGAACTTTTCCATATTCACTTGAAAGGAACACTTTTTGGTTTTTCTTTGACATATTTGAATTGCCAGCATCATGACACTCTTGGACTTTGGGGTTATTATTAAGTAAAATAAATGTTACTTGAACATAAGAGCTGTCACATGACAGTCAATCTGATAACTGAGATGGTTGTGAACTGACTTATGACAGGTAGTATGTACAGTTTGGAGGTCCAGGACAAGGGGATGATTGCATCTTGGGTAGGATGGAGCAAGATGGTATAAGATTCTGTCTCATTCTTCAAAATAGCATGCACTGGGGCTAGGAAGATAGCTCAGTCGGTAGAGTGCTTGCCTTGCAAGCACAAGACCCTGGGTTAAAAAAAATAATAATAACATGCACTTTAAAACTTACAAATTGTTTCTTTGTTTGTTTTTCTGTAATTTTCCACTTAATAGTCTTGGATTGTGGTTGCCTGTGGGTACCTGAAGTCAGACAACATGAAACCAGACATAAGGGGGAACCACTGTTTATAAACATTAATCTAAGCTACAACACAGACCTAAATGTAAATATCTGTAAAAGATAGAAGAGTAAAGCTGCTAGAAGAAAACATAAAAGAACATGTTTCTTAACTCAGTTTAGGCAAAGATTTCTCAAACTAGAACAACACAACAAAAGCCACTACACATAAAGGCAAACTAGTGGGTGGTTAGTACATTAACAAATGATTTCATTTAGATAAAAACTTTCATTCATCAAAAGTCAGTATGAAAGTGTCAAACAGTCAAGCTACAAATTAAGATATTCACAAGGCATATATTCAACTGAGGGCTTTTATCCAAACACGATGTTACCCCTCCCTTTACCTACACTTTTTGCCCTATCCCTTTGTTTCTTTGACTATAGGTTCAGCCATATGATTTGCTTTGGCAGATGAGATGTTAGCAAAAATGATACAAGCCCAACAGAATCAAGCTCCCTCACTAATTTCTATTCATAGGTGTACTATGAAGATTAAAAGATCAACTTTATGCAGTAGTCTGGACAATAACGTATAGTCAGTAGGTACTCAGAAAGGTAAACTTCCTTCTTCATCCTGCCCCTTACCTGCCTCCATCCTAGTGAATGTACAACAACCTGCCCTAGTGGACAAAACTGGAAGTACTGTTATTTTTCAGTTTGATGTGAAAATATGGAATACAAGACAAGTTGAATCTTAGAAACTAAAATCAAATAAACAAGAGACATTTTAGTTTCACTAGGCTTCTGAGTCTCTGGGAAAAAATAAAGAAATCTTCCTTTGGGTTCATTTTCTCATTCCACAAAATAAATAAATCAGGAAATATGGAAGTGGAGACCTCACTTCCTGGGATTGCCTGAACCTGTCAGCAAATATTAAGAGACCATGACTATTGCAAACAGCTAATTGCAAATCTCTTAATGTTCACATTACGATTAAAGACATTTGTTCTTTGTTAAAGTTGTCCCATAAGCTTGCATGGGCCTAGTCAGAAAGTGAGAAGGCTTTTCCTGAGCTCCTGAATAACACATTCATAAATCAGAAGAGTCTCCAAATAAAAAAGCCAATAAAGTGATTAGTTCTCCATATATTATAGTTTATTTTCAGTCAAGTTTTTCTGTTTTCTTCCCTGTTCTCCTCCAAGGATGATGATCTAAAAGGTAAACATCTATATTTCAGTGTGTGCCCACAGAGCTCCAAAAAACTCCATTTGGAAAACAGAGGAAAGAACAATTCTTTGTTGTTGTTGTTGTTGATTTGTTTTATTTTGTTTTTGAAAAATTGACTCAAACATGTCTCCTCACAAGCAAAAATTGTCAACAATTTTTCCAAAGTCAAGTTTGGTCTGCAAGGTAATGAAATGGAAAGGAGAAGTGCTTGGAATAAAGAGGTCCCATCCTGGTCAACTGCCTCTCTTTGTCCTGTACTCAGATCCCAGGTCTGCCCCGTGGGACCAGCAGTGATTGCACCCCTAAGGCTGTGGTTCACATCAAATGGAACATAGGACACTCAAGGATCTCATGCTCCCCCCGTCTCCTTTCCCTTAGAGAACCTGGAGTCTGGCAGAAGAAATGTGAGTCACATGACAGGCACAATGCTTCTTGTCATTCTTCTTTGGGACTAAGGGAAATCTCTTCATGAATGCTTAATCTTCAAACTCTTCACAAGAAGTTTGCAATATGGAGGACAAACTTCACTCCAACCCGTCTTCCTCAGATAAGTCCATATCTCATGTTACAGTTTGAATCTGGAATGTCCCCCAAAAGCTGATGTTAGCAATACAGTAATGTTCAGAGGGGAAATAATTGGATCATTAGGGCTCTGATCTTTTTTAGTGGATTAATTCATTTGATGGATTAATAATTTGAATGGATTTACTGTGAGATGGTGAAAATAGGTGTGGCCTGGCTAGAGGAAGGAGGTCACTGGGAAATGGCCTTGGGGACTGCATCTATTCCCTGCCTCTTTCTCTCCCTCTCCTTCTTCCTCTCTCTTTCCTTCCTGGTTGCCATGAGCTGAGCAGTTTTCCTCTGCCATGCCCTCCCACCATGATTTTCTGCCTCATCTCAGCCTCAGAGCAATGTAACTGGTCAGTCAATGACTGAATCCTCTGAAACTGTAAGTCAAAATAAATCTTTCCTCCTCTAAATTGTTGTTGTCTGTCATTTTGGTCACTGATATGAAAAACTAACACATCTAGTCCCATGACCAATAACTCCCAAAGACCAACCACTTGTGATTCCACACTTGGTTAACTTTTAAGGGAATCATCTACATAAACATTTTCAGAACTCCTCTGAGGCTTCTGGCCTACCCTTCAGTCAGCTGACCTGAGAAACAGCTATGTGAGGCAGAAGGAGATTCCAGACCTGAACCCAGCAGGCCCACTACCTCTCTGGCTTACACACCTGACGTGAACTTACTGTGGAATGGATCTGCCAGGTAGAGATCCACATAGGGCCAGGAGTCTTCCCCATGTGGACTATCGTCTCCCCTTCCTTAGTCATCTCGGGTTGCTTTGCAGAAATACCACAGACTGGATAGTTTAAACACACACTCATTTCTCACAGATCTGAAGGCTAGGAGCCTGAGATCAAGACAGGATTGGAGACTGGTGAAGGCCCACTTTCTGATTCACAGATGCTGTCTTTCTGCTGTGTTTGTATGTGGTTGAAGGGGCAAGGCAACCCTATGGAATCTCTTAAAAGGGTATTAATTCCCCCCATGAGATCTCTGCCCTCACAAACAAATCACCTCCAAAGGCCCTGCCTCTACACTTCATGTTGGGGGTTATAAAATTTATATATGATTGTGGGAGATACAAATACATGGTACATACACCCTCATTACTGGTGAATGGCCATTTGTACTTAGTGGTCTCCTGTCCTTTTGTCTTGCCTTCAAGGACAGATGTGATTTTCACATGAGCCTGACAGGTCAAACCTGATAGGACTCAACCCTTTCAGACCCTCTGTTTCTACATCTTGTTGTCTGATTTGGGAATTGCCAAGGCAAGTGAGTCTAAGTAAACAAGCTATGCAAATTTGTTCTAAAACCACATATTAAGATATAATCTTCTGACCCAGATGAATATTTTGGAGTATTCAATGAATAAAAATAGTCTTCACTTTGATGAAGAACTGTGTTCTCTTGAAGCACTTTGCCCTGTCAAGCTGCCTTTCATTTTCATACTTTGAATAGAGATATGCAAGTCAAAATTACTTTACAGTTTCAAATTTGTTATAAGAAAAGGGCACTGGAAATCCCTAAAAGCTAACACTTAGCTGATAATAAAGAGAACAGAGCCTATGGGTGCTGGTACCTGACCCTTCAAAGAGGCAGGGACTTCTCTAGCCAGCCAGGAGCTGCCCACGGAGGTGCAAGCCCTGGATTTAACTATCCAAGACATGTTAGCATCTGAAATTTTAATATGAAATTGTGGATGGTCAAATGTACAAATGTGTTTTAAGCAGTCTATGGCCCAAAACTTGCAAGGCCATTCCTGGCTCAGTTTGATCACGGGGTCACCAGAATGTGCTCTTGGCTCTGTCAGTCCTTCACTTGGTTTGGTTTTTCCACTTCAATCTCCTCACTGCAGACAGCAAGAGAGACCCAGGACTCTCAGCCCTGATGTCTGCTATCCAACAGGATGGCGATCGATGTCCACAATCCCACTTTGGCTTTACACTCAGACTTCCATCCAGGTGCCAATTTCAGCAACTAAAGCTAAATAAGCTACAGGTTGAGGAACGCTTATTCAAACTGTGTGGGACCAAGTGTGATTCAGATTTGGAATTTTTTCAGATTTCAGAATATTTTGATATACATAATAAGCTATCTTGGGAATGGGACCTAGTCTAGACAAAAAATTCATTTATGTATTATGTACACCTCATATACATAGCCTGAAGGTAATTTTATATAATATTTTTGGTGCACCTGCATTTTGACTGTGACCTATCATACAAGGGCCATGCGTGTGAAATTTTCTGCTTGGAGTTTCATGTCACCACTCAAAAATTTCTACATTTTGACCATTCCAGGGTTCTAGATTTAGAGACACCCAATTTGCATTACTATACCCAGGCTTACATGAATTTTCCCACAAAATGCTTTCAATATGTCATCACCCAAGCAAGGAATATTATTAGTGAATTCTTCATTACTGTAAAAAAAAAAAAAAAAAAAAAAAAAAACCTGGGATATTCAACTTAAAGAAGGAAGGCTTATTTGGGCTCTCAGTCTCATGGTTACTTGGCGCCATTGCTTTTGGGCTTTTGGTAAGGCAGGATGTCATTTGTGGGATTATGTGGTAGAGTAAGCCATTCTCCTCACAACCCATACTTGAAAGAGGGAGAAGCTTAGCTTGGAAAAAAATAAAATACTTGGGAATCAATCTAACAAAAGAGGAGAAAGACCTCTACAATGAGAACTACAGAATACTAAAGAAAGAAATTAAAGAAAACTTTAGAAGATGGAAAGATCTCCCATGTTCTTGGATAGGCAGAATTAAAATTGTAAAAATGGCCATACTACCAAAAGTGCTATACAGATTCAATGCAATTCCAATTAAAATCCCAATGATGTACCTTACAGAAATAGAACAAGCAATCATGAAATTCATCTGGAAGAATAAGAAACCCAGAATAGCTAAAGCAATCCTTAGCAGGAAGAGTGAAGCAGGGGGTATCACAATACCAGAACTTCAACTATACTACAAAGCAATAGTAACAAAAATAGCATGGTATTGGCACCAAAATAGACAGGTAGGTCAATGGTACAGAATAGAGGACACAGACACAAACCCAAATAAATACAATTTTCTCATACTAGAAATAGGTGCCAAAAATATACAATGGAGAAAAGATAGCCTTTTCAACAAATGGTGCTGGGAAAACTGGAAATCCAAACGCAACAGAATGAAACTAAATCCCTATCTCTCACTCTGCACAAAACTCAACTCAAAATGGATCATGGACCTTGGAATCAGACTAGAGACCCTGCATCTTATAGAAGAAAAAGTAGGTCCAAATCTAACATGTTGGCTTAGGATCAGACTTCCTTAACAGGACTCCCATAGCACAAGAAATAAAAGCAAGAATTAACAACTGGGATAGATTCAAACTAAAAAACTTTCTCTCAGCAAAGGAAACTATCAGCAATGCGAAGAAAGAGCCTATAGAGTGGGAGAAAATTTTTGCCACTCATACTTCAGATAGAGCACTAATTTCCAGAATATATAAAGAACTCAAAAAACTCTACACCAAGAATACAAATAACCCAATCAACTAATGGGCTAAGGAAATGTAAAACAGTTCACAGAAGAAGATCTACAAGCAATCAACAGATATATGAAAAAATGTTCAACATCTCTAGTAATAAGAGAAATGCAAATCAGAAATACCCTAAGATTCCATCTCACCCCAATTAGAATGGCGATTATCAAGCAACAATAGGTGTTGGCAAGGATGTGGGGAAAAAGGTACACTCATACATTGCTGGTGGGGTTGCAAATTAGTGCAGTCACTCTGGAAAGCAATGTGGAGATTCCTTAGAAAACTTGGAATGGAACCACCATTTGTCCCAGCTATCCCACTCCTTGGCCTATACCCAAAGGACTTAAAATCAGCATACTACAGAGATACAGCCACATCAATGTTCATAGCTGCTCAATTAACAATAGCCAGATTGTGGAACCAACCTAGATGCCCTTCAATTGAAGAATGGATAAAGAAACTGTGGCATATTATATGCAATGGAATATTACTCAGCCATTAAAAAATAATAAAATTTTGGCATTTGCAGGCAAATGTATGAAATTGGAGAATATCATGCTATGTGAGATAAGCCAATCTCAAAAAACCAAAGGACGAATGATCTCACTGATAAGCGGATGAAACACATAATGGGGGGTGGGAGGGGGGCAAGAATGGAGGAAGGAGGGACTGTATAGAGGGAAAAGAGGGGTGGGAGGGGTGGGGGGGAAGGAAAAAAATTAACAGAATGAATCAAAACCTATTACCCTATGTAAATGTATGATTACACAAGTGGTATGCCTCTACTTCATGTACAAACAGAGAAACAAGATGTATCCAATTTGTTTACAATAAAAATAAATTTAAAAAAAGAAAGAGGGAGGAAAATCTCATTATCATTTCTCAAAGCAAGTCTCTGATGATCTAACTTGCTCCCACTAGACCCTACCTCTTAAAGTTTCTACCACCATAATACTGTTACTCAAGGGACCAAGCCTTTAACACATCAGACTTGGAGGGACATTCCAGATCCAAATTATAGCAAATATTCTCTCTCTTCTTGACCCTCTATGTAGATATCCCAATATTTCAAACTGATTTCTGTCAAGTGAGTGTCTGGGGGAGATTCCTGCTCTCCTCCAAACCCTCATATTCACTTCATCATACTTCAGAATTTCAGCCTTGCTGATACTGAAATTATATATTTCAGATATATTTCCTATTGCTCATTGACTGAGTTATAAGCTTTATAACTGAAGCTAGGTATCCTGAAGTCAGGTATCATATCTTCTTTGGGTTCACTTATGATATTCATAATGACTTGCACATAGTAATGACTCAACTAAAGTCATTATTAGGTTGCATTTCTGATATTATGACAGAATAGAAGCACTGATTACCTGTTCAAATGAGGAGCAGAAATAAACACTGGTAATGCTGGACAAAGTATTAAAACTTTAATTTTTAATATGTTGATTATCTGGCACAAAAGTAGGAATATTTAAATGCCAAAAAACAGATGAAATCTGATTTAGAGAATTAAACCAAGCACAGGTGTAATCTTTCTCTTTGGGACACTGAACATCCACTTACGATGATACAGGACTTATGGATCAAGATGTAAAACCTGGGGCCTGCCGAAGTAAAAAGTATAATTCTGGGAAGTTGAAGTCAGAAAGTGCTGTGTCTTCATTGTAAAATTAGCAAGGAATAAACCCCTGACATACACCAGCATCCACTAGAGGAAGAGGGTCAGACAACGAAGTGTCCCCGTGTGAATTGTCACACTGAATGAAAGACAAAATAATCTCTCCTGAGAATTGTTAGGAAAATCCTGTCCTTATTCAAATTGCAGCATGAATTCTCGCTATGTGGGAGGTCTGAAAAAAACTCAAGGTAAAAAGCTTAATTTAAAATATCAACCCCAGATAACCCATGGAAGTAAATGTTCAACACTGACTTCAAAAAATTCCCAGAGATGCACTTCCAAGGATTCTAATTTCACAGCCAAAAATAAAAAGTAAAAAAAAAATGTTCAACTGGGGGCACATCCCAGTGGTAGACTGCATTCTTAGCATGCCTGAGGCTCCAGCTTCACAGAAAAATTAAAATGAACATATACACAAAGAAAATAGGCTTCTCAGTGAGAACGAGTAGTATCAACAGGAGACCGCATGTTCTCAGGAACCTCATATTCAAAATTACTAGCAGAAACAGAAATTGTGTGTAGTTAATGAGATCAAAGAAGCTTAAAGGCTACTGACGAGATGAACAAAACTATATAACAAAAACTAACAAAAAAAAAAGCAGGACATCAAAAAAATTTTAAACATATAATAAGTGAAATAAAGAGCCTAATGGAGTGTTTTAATAGAACATTTCCCAAACTGAACAGATATTTAATAAAAAATGAAAGCTACATTTACTTGTGTAATCTCTAAAGCAATACAGAAACAGCAACTCAGGAAATAGCAAAGGAAGAATCCAAGGACACAGGATAAAATGAAGACATCTCTTATTTGTCAAAGTGGAGACCCAGGAAGAGTGACGTGAAAGACAAGAAAAATGATATAAGAAATAATGACTGGGAGACTCTAGACCGATAACCAATGCATAGATTACAAAAGCAAGTGCATTTGAAGCAGAATAATAATAAAAATAAAATTCCCTCTTAGAAATGTCATTATGAAGCTGTTCAACATTCAAGGATGATAGAGAATACCTTAATCCACTAAGTCCCAAGTTTTCGATTCTTTGAATATTTCAGTGAAATTGACACAGGTTCATTAAAATAGATTGGAAATCATAATTTAAAGCCTACACATATATATATATATATTCATGCATATATAGATAGATAAGTACATAGATATATGTGTATATATAATATATTAATAAGTATTCTCATAATCATACTGCTATTATTGGACGGTTATAATATATTTTTATAGGTGCTGCATATCTGGAGCAATAGGAAAAAATGGGTTAAAACCTTCAATGAGAAAAGACAGATAATCAATAAAAAAATGATAAAAAGGAAATGGAAGTCAGATGGCAATGCAATCACCTTTTATATATTGAAAGAAAATGTTTACCAGTGAAAATATCTGTCTAAAAACAGATGAAGTAGAAACAAAAAAAAATGTTTTAACCTAAAATTGAGCACCATGCCCAGAATACCTTCACTCAATGATATCCCGAAGGCAATCCTATAGGCAAAATGAAAGCAAACAGATGGAAGACTTCAGATGTAGAATAATAAACAGCAAAGAGAATGAAGGTAAATATGAAGGTAAATCTATTAAAATACTGACCATGTAAGACAGTAATATTGTTTATCAATACTTGGAGGAAAAACAAAATAGATCTAAAGCACTTATCCACAATAATATATCAGAAAGTGGAAATGAGATTGCAGTTAATTTATTATCAGTCCTTGTTTTGTTTGAGAGAAGGGTAAAGAGAGCAATCATATTAAATTTTACAAGACAATTATCAACAGAACAAAAAAATAGAATCAATCAGTTCCAAAATAATAGAGAGAAAAAGTATGATGAGAAAATATACTTACCCAAAAGTAAAAGAAAAGGAAAAATGCATAGGAATAATGGCATGCACAAAACAGTACAAAATAAGGTGATATAAATAATGTGAATATAATAATAAGAAGAATAAAGGTAAAGAAAAAAGTTCAAGAATTAAATGACAATAGCCTAGACAAAGAAACCAAAGCTAGAGTTACATTTCTAAATAAGGAGCATTAGAAAGAGTAAGATTATCCCAGGCATTTGGTAACCAAAACAAATATGTAGACGAATTAATAACAGATAAAATGGACTGTAAGGCTTAAAGCATTAACAGAGAATCCACAATTAAACAATTAAAGGTTAAGTTCTCAAGGAAAATGTAATAATTATAAAGTTTCAAGTAAATTGAAGGATGGATTTAAATATAATAAATAGAAATTGAAAGAACCATAAGGAAAAATCATAACAAGAGGAAAAACAATACCATAGTGGGAGATTTTAACACACTTTCCATAGTAAATGATAGATATAACTGAAAAATTATAAGTTTTATGGTCTGGATATGTCTCCCCAAAATTCACATATTGGAAACTTTAGCCCCAGTGCAGCAGTGTTGGGAAGTGGGTCTTCTATGGTCTTCAGGTTGTAGGAGCAGAGCCCTCATTAATGGATCATCACAGTTATAAAAAGGACTTGAGTGATGGGGATCGCTCCTTGAGAATGCAGCAAGAAAGCTCTCATCAGATGCTTCCACCTCCATCTTAGACTTCCCAGCCCCACAACTGTGAAGGACAGCATTTCTGTTCTTTATAAACCCTTTAATCTCAAGTATCCTGTTCTAGCAGCACTCAACAGACAGAGAAACTGGTCCAGAAGACTGAGGTGTTGATGTAACAAATTTCTAAAAATGTGGAAGTGATATTTGAATTAAGTAATTGGTAGGATATGGAATAATTTTAATGAGAATTTTAGAAAATTAATGTATTGCTTGTAAATAGGACATTATGGGTGATTCTAGTGAGGACTCACAGGAGAAGAGCTGTAGGGAAATTCTGAATCTTCCTAGAAATCATTTAAGTAATCATGATTGGAATGTCTGTAGAAATATAGATGGCAAAGGCCATTCTCATGCAGGTCTAACTGGAAAGGAAGAACAAGGTATTAAAAATTTTGAAAAATGGTGGAATGAGACAGACATCATTACCCTATGAACATGTATGATTACACGAATGGTATGAATCTACATCATGCACAACCATAGAAACGAGATGATGTGCCACATTTGTGTACAATGAATCAAAATGCAGTCTGTAAAAAATAAATATTTTTTTAAAAAAGTAATCAAAGGTCATTTCTACAGGATTGGAGGTGACATGTCCCCCAAAAGTTCACATGTCCCAGTGCAGCAATGTTGAGAGGTGGGAATTTGAGGAAGTGATTGGATCATGAGGGCTCTGACCATACCAAAGGATTAAACCACAGAAGGAACCATAGTCAATGGTACTATTGGGAAGTGGTGGGAACTGCAGGAGGTGGGGCATAGTTAGAGGAAGGAGTTGACTGGGGGTGTGCCCTGGAAGGGATTATGAAGTCCCCAGTCCCTTCCTTGCTTACTCTCTCTGCTTTCTGACTGCCATGAGGTGAAGTGCCATCCTCTGCTACACCCTTCCACCATGATGTTCCTGTCTTGCTATAGACCTAAAAGCAACGGATCCTGCTGACCACAGCCTGAAAACTTTCAAACCATGAGCTAAAATAAATCTTTCTTCTTCTAAGTTGTTTTTCTCAGGTATTTTGTCCCAGCAGGGAAAGCTAATAGTCATGCTTTTTATAAAGTGGCAAGGAACTGTTCTAAATTGTATCCATGCCCTGGGACTTTTTGAAAGTCATAACTCAAGAGCAAGGAACTAGGATAGTTGGTAGAAGAAATCTCTTCGTCTCAAAGCATTCAGAATATTGTATGGCTTCTCTTATTTGCTTATAGTAAAATGAAAGAAGAGAGAACAAATTGGTCAAAAGGGAAGAAGAACATGAAGATTTGGAGAATTCTTCTTTTGGTCACCTAAAGAATAAAAAATGTATTTAAGAGAGAAAACCAAGACTGTGATCAAGTGACCTTTTGATCAAAAGTAGAGACAGAAGGAAGCCAGGTGTTAATCATCAAGACAATAAAAGAATGCCTCAAAGTCACTTCAGAGTTCTTCAAGGATGCCATGCTCATCTCAGGCCCAGAGTGCTAAAACTCTGGGGACAGAGTAGTTCAAAGGGACAGGCCTTGGACCTTGCAGCTTACTGCTCAGGGTTGTCTTGGATCTCTGTTCTCAGATGGGCCACAATGTGGCTCAAGCCACCACTCCAGAGGGACAAGTGGTAAGCGTTGATGACGTGTACATGGTGTTAAATCTCCTGGTTTGCAAGAGGCAAGAGTTCTGGAGACCTGTCTGCTGCCACCTGACTTTCAAACAATGCCAAAAGAACCCTCACAGGAGCAACGCTTAGCAGAATTTTGGAATCAGGACCACCACAGACTGTTACTTCTATGACAATACCAGTGAAGCCTGTAAACAGGGCAGCCCCCAACACTCCAGAATTGTGAAGCCACCAGGGTGGACTGCCAGTCTGGGACAGTCACAGACATGTGATTTCAATGTGTGAAATAAAACACAGTAGATGTCTGGCAAAGGCATGGGGACAGGTCCACTTTGGACCTCTGTCTTCTGCCATGTGAGGATACAGCAAAGAAGGTCTACAACCAATAGAGGAACCTTCATCTTAGACTTCCAAGTCTCCAGAACTGTGAGAAATAAATGTTCTTTATGAATTTGTGGTATTTTGTTATAGTAGTACAAAACAGACTAAAATAGTATGCATAGATAAAATTAGAGAAATACAACTAGCAAACTAACTTAAACACGCAAAACCAGCATATTAACTCAACCAGTACAGAATACAAATATTTCTAAGGCATATATGTAACACATGAAAATCCATCAACTAGATCATTATTCAAAGAAATAATGCAATTAATTTAGCTATTAATAACATACATTTTTAAATACTTGATACTCTTAGAAATTTGAATTTCTCATGTAGTTTTATATTTGTATGAATTGTAAATCAACAACAAAAGATAAATGAATGTTATTTCTTCAAATTATTTCTTAAATAATTTTTGAATCAAATAAGTTATAATTATGATAAAGATACTTATAATAAACAATAATGAAGCTACACTATAACAAAATTGTGGGATTAGCTATGGCAGTATTTAGAGGAAAATATACAAACTAATAATTTATATTAGAAAATAAATGGATAAAAGTTAATGAACAAAGAATTCAACTTCAGAGTTTATATTCAGAGGACAAACGGAAGAATAAAATGAGCAGATTCAATAAAAATTAACAATACATATGTTTGTGTACAATGAATCAAAATGCAGTCTGTAAAAAAATAAATAAATAAAAATTAACAATAAAATAAATTAATAATAAAGTTAAATATTCTTAAGACAATATTCTTAAGACTAATGGAATAGGAAAATGCTCAACATTAGAAATAATAAATATGTATTTCAAAGAAAAGGAACTAGATGTTTCAAAGAAACATCTGCACCCCATATTCCTTAAGGCGCTATTCACAATAGCCAAGAAATGCCCCGATACTACAAAATATCTAAAAATAAATCTAGCTTAAGATTTTAATTTTTATTAAAAAAAACTTATAAAATTGTATTTAAAGGCACTAAGGCAGAACCACATAAATTAAGGGATGTGTGATTTTTGTGGATCAGAAGACTCAACAGCTTAAAGTATTTACTGCAAATAGATATAGAATTTGGTACAGATCCTACCCAAGTCCTCAAAGCCATTTTGTTGTATTTAAGAGTTTCTTAAATGTATGAACAAGACTGAACAGTAAGAATCACCAAGACACTTCTGAAGAAGAAAATGAGTAGGGGCCTACTTCACCAGAGTTATTAAAAAGGACATGCTAATTACTAATATTAATTAGTGCAGGGATCTGTGCAGGGATGCATTAGACTGAATGAGCAGACTAGAGACTTCATATATATATATATACCTGTACATATGATGTACATAACAAAGGAAGAAACATGAGTTTTCCACAATCTTTTGTGAGAAAATCAATTATTCATATGAAGAGGAAAAAAAGAGAAAGAAATTATAGCATTACCTCACATACAATATTAATATAGAAAAATTAAGTTTAGGCCATTTAAGATTTAAATACATAACCTAAAACAAACACTTCAGAATAGCATATGGAAGAATATCTTTCTGACTCCAGAATAGAAATGCATTTCTTAATATTTAAAAAGGAAGGCAAGGCATAAAGAAAAACAAATGTAAACATAACTAAGTACTTCTGTTTCTCATAAGAATCCACTTTTAAAATTTCCATAAGTCACAAATTGAAAAAATATTTTTGCAACATTCATAAGGATATTTAAAGAACTACTAAGAAAACTAATGCTAAAAATTTGTTCAAACTAAAAATGTATAGAAGACTTGATGAAACACTGTACAAAGAAAGTCAGTGGCTAATAAAATGTAAAATGATGCTCATTGTTTGTCAGGAAAAGGAAAATTAAAACTATATAACATATCACTTCACACCCACCAGATTAGCAAAATTTCCTAAGTCTGACAATATCAAATTTTGGCAAGGATGTTAGAAAAACTTCATCTACTGCTGCAGGGTAACAATCTGGTATTCGCTAGTAAAAAAAAAAAAAAAAAAAAAAAAAGATGTGCATTCCAAAGAAACCGGAATTCCTTTCAGAGGAATGCATGGAACACTTGTGCATATGATGACATGATGTGCTCAAGGGAATATCAACAAAATGTTCATAGCATTACTGTTTATAATAGCAAAACCTCAGAAACAAACCAAACACCCAATGACAGGAGATGCACAAAGATTTTGATACATTCAATCCATGCAATACTGTATAGCAGTGAAAACAAATGAACTACAGCCATGAGCATATGGTAACTCTCTCTCAGGAGAGTAAGTTGAACAGAATAAAGCAAGTTGCAGATAAATACATATGGTAGGATTCCATTTAAATAAAGTTTGAAATTTACAAAACTAAGCATTATATTCTTTTTCAGAGTTGCAAGGGAGAGCTGTGCTTGTTCCATATTATACTGTCAGCAGATAGCCCCTGGAATTGTATGCTGCATATTCCCCAAAATATACATAGTGACCCAGTTATAGATTCAGTCATATGTATTAAAACAATGGAGAATTGCAAGAAAATGATAAACAAAAAATTTATTGTAGTATTTACCACTGGGGAAGAGGAAAAGACAAAAACAAGAAGTACTCCCTGGGCTTTGAAGATCATGACAATAATGTCTCTCTTAAATGCTGTGAGAATACATTATTATATTGCATTATTATTTTATACTGTACATACTTCAAAATACCATTTTGTATCTAACCAATATTTGATGCAATTAATTTTAGAAGTGAGTTGTCTGGTTATGAATTTACTTGCACAATTTGGCCTAATGCTTTGTTTGTAGAATATCCTAATGTTTTGTTTTGCAAAATCCTGCTATCTTCTACCCCACAGTGAATGAAGCCTTACTTCCATGAACCATGAAAACCAGTGAACACTTAGGAGAAGCCATAAGTCAAAGAGTGAACAAAAACAAGCTAACCTTGAGCCAATCTTCATTGGACTATATAATACCTCTCTGACATTGAAAAGCTTACTAAATCTGTCTACAGTTCTCATCTTTAAAATGGAACCAGTAATGTATAACTTGCAATGCTGAAGGGAATTGAACTATATTGGTATAGGAAGTATAAATAAGATATAACACTTTGGTAGACAATTCATAGTAACTACGAAAATATAAATGTTCTTGTCATCTACTCAGCAATTAAATTACTTCAAATATATTCCAGAAAAAAGCTCCCTTAACTTTACATAGATTTATAGGCAAGCTAGTTCATTGTGGCCATTGTTTTGACTGAAAAAAAAGTGAAAAGCAATCTTCAATATGAGAATCAGTAAATAAATTATAATATATCAATAATTGAGAATATATTGCAAAACCATTAAAATGAGTAAGATAGATAATGGATTAACATAGGAAAATCTCTGTGATATATAGCCAAATGAAAAATATCCTCATTTCTGTACATGGAGTCTGAAGTCCAGAAATGTTTAGAGATGCTCAGTTGTTCCCAGATAGTAAGAAGCAGAACAAGTACAGGTATCCACATAATTTATTCTCAAAAATGAATTATTCCTACTCTAACATGCAAAACATGCAATCATCTGTAAGAAGCCTACTGCTAGCTATGATTTTCTCTCTCTCTCTCTCTCTCTCTCTCTCTCTCTCTCTCTCTCTCTCTCATAAAAGATTTTAAAGTTATTCAGTCATTACTACAGCAATGAGAAAGTCTGATGATTTTAGGACCCTCCTGAAATCCATTAAAGCCAAGTTCTGTGAGGCTGGGACAACCATGCTGGTGGCATTTGTGGAAAATGAGCAGCATTATTTCGAGGCACATGATTTGTTTGTGGGACTATTTGTTTGTCTAAAAAACATGTTCCTGGTCAGGTGCAGTGGCAAGGCGCTAAGCAACTCAGTGAGACCATGTCTCTAAATAAAATACAAAATAAGGCTGGATATGTGACTCAGTGCTCCTGAGTTCAATCCCTGGTACCAAAAATAAATAAACAAATAAATAAAAATAAAAACAAACATGTTCCTGGGTTATGATGTTACATAAAGTCATCTTCAAGGCCCCAAATGACTTAATTGATCTCTAGCTGTTCCATGGTGCCAAACAAGACCCTCAAGCACCATCAGAGAAAGATATTCTGAGGTTGCCCCCACTCTGCATCTTCACCTGTCACCACTGGTAGCCTACTTGTCTGTCTCCCTAGGCAGCAGACCCAAAGAATTATTAGAAGTATCCCAGGAGAGGAAACCCTTAGATAATCACTAAAGGGCTTTCTTTCTTTTTTTTTTTTTTATTATTATAAACAAATGGGATACATGTTTTTTCTCTGTTTGTACATGGCGTAAAGGCATACCATTTGTGTAATCATAAATTTACATAGGGTAATGTTGTTTGATTCATTCTGTTATTTTTTCCCCTTCCCCCCCACCCCTCCCACCCCTCTTTTCCCTCTATACAGTCCTTCCTTCCTCCATTCTTGCCCCCCTCCCTAACCCTAACTCTAACGCTAACACTAACCCCTCCCACCCCCCATTATGTGTCATCATCCACTTATTAGCGATATCATTCGTCCATTGGTTTTTTGAGATTGGCTTATCTCACTTAGCATGATATTCTCCAGTTTCATCCATTTGCCTGCAAATGCCATAATTTTATCAATCTTTATGGCTGAGTAATATTCCATTGTATATATATACCACAGTTTCTTTATCCATTCATCAATTGAAGGGCATCTAGGTTAGTTCCACAATCTGGCTATTGTGAACTGAGCAGCTATGAACATTGATGTGGCTGTATCTCTGTAATATGCTGATTTTAAGTCCTTTGGGTATAGGCCAAGGAGTGGGATAGCTGGGTCAAATGGTGGTTCCATTCCAAGTTTTCTAAGGAGTCTCCACACTGCTTTCCAGAGTGGATGCACTAATTTGCAACCCCACCAGCAATGTATGAGTATACCTTTCTCCCCATCATCCTCGCCAACACCTGTTGTTGCTTGTATTCTTGATAATCGCCATTCTAATTGGGGTGAGATGGAATCTTAGGGTGGTTTTGATTTGCATTTCTCTTATTACTAGAGATGTTGAACATATTTCCATATGTTTGTTGATTGCTTGTAGATCTTCTTCTGTGAAGTGACTATTCATTTCCTTAGCACATTTGTCAATTGGATTATTTGCATTCTTGGTGTAGAGTTTTTTGAGTTTTTGTAGATTCTGGAGATTAGTGCTCTATCTGAAGTATGATTGGCAAAGATTTTCTCCCACTCTGTAGGCTCTTTCTTCTCATTGCTGATAGTTTCCTTTGCTGAGAGAAAGCTTTTTAGTTTGAATCTATCCCAGTTATTAATTCTTGCTTTTATTTCTTGTGCTATGGGAGTCCTGTTGAGGAAGTCTGGTCCTAAGCCGACATGTTGAAGCTCTGGGCCTACTTTTTCTTCTATAAGATGCAAGGTCTCTGGTCTGATTCCGAGGTCCTTGATCCATTTTGAGTTTAGTTTCGTGCATGGTGAGAGATAGGTGTTTAGTTTCATTCTGTTGCATATGGATTTCCAATTCCCCCAGCACCATTTGTTGAAGAGGCTATCTTTTCTCCACTGCATATTTTTGGCCCCTTTGTCTAGTATGAGAAAATTGTATTTAATTGGGTTTGTGTCCGTGTCCTCTATTCTGTACCATTGATCCACCTTTCTATTTTGGTACCAATACCATGCCATTTTTGTTACTATTGCTTTGTAGTAGAGTTGAAGATCTGGTATTGCGATACCCACTGCTTCACTCTTCCTGCCAAGGATTGCTTTAGCTATTCTGGGTTTTTTATTCTTCCAGATGAATTTCATAATTGCTTGCTCTATTTCTGTAAGGTACATCATTGGGATTTTAATTGGAATTGCATTGAATCTGTATAGCACTTTTGGTAGTATGGCCATTTTGACAATTTTAATTCTGCCTATCCAAGAACATGGGAGATCTTTCCATCTTCTAAGGTTTTCTTTAATTTCTTTCTTTAGTGTTCTGTAGTTCTCATTGTAGAGGTCTTTCACCTCTTTTGTGAGATTGATTCCCACGTATTTTATTTTTTTTGAAGCTATTGTGAATGGGGTAGTTTTCCTAATTTCTCTTTCTGAAGGTTCATCACTTATGTATAAAAATGCCTTAGATTTATGTGCATTGATCTTATATCCCGCTACTTTACTGAATTCACTTATGAGATCTAAAAGTTTTCTGGTGGAATTTCCTGGTTCCTCTAAGTATACAATCATATCATCAGCAAATAGGGATAGTTTGAGTTCTTCTTTTCCTATTCATATCCCTTTAATTTCTTTGGTCTGTCTAATTGCTCTGGCTAGAGATTCAAGGACGATATTGAATAGAAGTGGTGAAAGAGGGCAACCCTGCCTTGTTCCAGTTTTTAGAGGGAATGCTTTCAGTTTTTCACCATTTAGAATGATATTAGCCATGGGCTTAGCGTAGATGGCCTTTACAATGTTAAGGAATGTTCCCACTATCCCTATTTTTTCTAGTGTTTTGAGCATGAAGGGGTGCTGTATTTATCAAATACTTTTTCTGCATCTATCGAAATAATCATGTGATTCTTGACTTTAAGTCTATTGACATAGTGAATGACATTTATTGATTTCCTGATGTTGAACCAACCTTGCATCCCTGGGATGAAACCCACTTGATCATGGTGCACTATCTTTTTAATATGCTTTTGTATGCGATTTGCTAAAATTTTGTTGAGAATTTTTGCGTCGATGTTCATTAAGGATATTGGTCTGAAATTTTCTTTCCTTGATGTGTCTCTGTCTGGTTTAGGTATCAGGGTAATATTGGCTTCATAGAATGAGTTTGGGAGGGTTCCCTCCTCTTCTATTTTCTGGAATACTTTGAGAAGTATTGGAATGAGCTCTTCTTTAAAGGTTTTGTAGAACTCGGCTGAGAACCCATCTGGTCCTGGACTTTTCTTTGTTGGTAGGCTTTTGATGACTTCTTCTATTTCATTACTTGAAATTGGTCTATTTAAATTGTGTATGTCCTCCTCGTTCAGTTTAGGCAATTCATATGTCTCTAGAAACCTCTTGATGTCTTCAAAATTTTCTATTTTGTTGGAGTATAGATTTTCAAAATAGCTTCTAATTATGTTTTGTATTTCAGTCGTGTCTGTTGTGATATTTCCTTGTTCATTCCGAATTTTTTGATTTGGGTTTTCTCTCCTCTTCTCTTTGTTAGTGTGGCTAAAGGTTTATCAATTTTGTTTATTTTTTCGAAGAACCAACTATTTATTTTGTCAATTTTTTGTATTGTTTCTTTTGTTTCAATTTTGTTGATTTCAGCTCTGAGTTTGACTATTTCCTGTCTTCTACTACTTTTGGTGTTGGTCTGTTCTTCTTTTTCTAGGGCTTTGAGCTGTAGTGTTAGGTCGTTTATTTTTTTGAGTTTTACTTCTTTTATTAGATGTGCTCCATGAAATAAATTTTCCTCTAAGTACTGCTTTCATAGTGTCCCAGAGATTTTGATATGATGTTTCTTTGTTCTCGTTTACCTCTAAGAATTTTTTTAATTTCCTTCCTAATATCTTCTGTTATCCATTCATCATATAATAGCATATTGTTTAATCTCCAGGTGTTGGAGTAGTTTCTGTTTTTTACTCTTTCATTTATTTCTAACTTCAATCCATTATGATCTGATAGAATACAAGGTAGTGTCTCTATCTTCTTGTATTTGCTGACATTAGCTCTGTGGCATAATATATGGTCTATTTTAGAGAAGGATCCATGTGCTGCTGAGAAGAAAGTGTATTCGCTCTTGGTTGGATGGTATATTCTATAAATGTCTGTTAAGTCTAAATTATTGATTGTGTTATTGAGATCTATGGTTTCTTTGTTCAATTTTTGTTTGGAAGATGTGTCAAGTGGTGAGAGAGGCGTGTTAAAATCACCTAGTATTATTGTGTTATGGTCTATTTGGTTTCTAAAATTGAGAAGAATTTGTTTGACATACATGGATGAGCCACTGTTTGGGGCATGGATGTTTATGATTGTTATGTCTTACTGATTTATGCTTCCCTTAAGCAGTATGAAATGTCTTTCTTTATCCCTTCTGACTAACATTGGCTTGAAGTCCACATTATCTGAAATGAGGATGGATACTCCAGCTTTTTTGCTGAGTCCATGTGCATGGTATGTTTTTCCCCATCCTTTCACCTTTAGTCTATGGGTATCTCTTTCTATGAGGTGAGTCTCTTGCAGGCAACATATTGTTGGATCTTTCTTTTTAATCCAATCTGCCAGTCTATGTCTTTTGATTGATGAATTCAGGCCATTAACATTCAGGGTTATTATTGAGATATGATTTGTATTCCCGGTCATTTGGTTCATATTTAAAATTTTATTTATTTATTTATTTATTTTTTGACACATCTTGGTTCCTCCTTTATTTGACAGTTCCTTTAGGGTAATTCCTCTCTTTGCTGATATGCTTCTTTGTTTTTTATCTCTTCCTCATGAAATATTTTGTTGAGAATGTTCTGTAATGCTGGCTTTCTTTTTGTAAATTCTTTTAGCTTTTGTTTATCATGGAATGATTTTATTTCATCGTCAAATTTGAAGGTAAGTTTTGCTGGGTATAAGATTCTTGGTTGGCATCCATTTTCTTTCAGAGCTTGAAAAATGTTGTTCCAGCCCCTTCTAGCTTTTAGGGTCTGGATTGAAAAATCTGCTGATATTCTTATTGGTTTCCCTCTGAATGTAATTTGGTTCTTTTCTCTCACAGCCTTTAAAATTCTGTATTTATTTTGTATGTTAGGTATTTTCATTATAATGTGCCTTGGTGTGGATCTGTTGTAATTTTGTGTATTTGGAGTCCTATAAGCCTCTTGGACTTGATTTTCCATTTCATTCTTCAGGTTTGGGAAATTTTCTGATATTATTTCATTGAATAGATTATTCAATCTTTTGGTTTGTTTCTCTAAGCCTTCCTCAATCCCAATAATTCTCAAATTTGGCCTTTTCATGATATCCCATAGTTCTTGCAGATTCTGTTCATGATTTATAACCATCTTCTGTGTTTGTTCAACTTTGTTTTCGAGATTAAATATTTTGTCTTCAATATCTGAAGTTCTGTCTTCCAGGTGTTCTATCCTATTGGTTATGCTTTGTATGGAGTTCTTAATTTGGTTTATTGTTTCCTTCATTTCAAGGATTTCTGTTTGGTTTTTTTTCAATATCTCTAACTCTTTATTGAAATGATCTTTTGCTTCCTGTATTTGCTCTTTTAACTGTCGATTGGTGCGATCATTCAATGCCTGCATCTGCTCTTTCATCTCATCATTGAATGCCTGCATTTGCTCTTTTATCTCATCATTCAATGCCTGCATTTGCTCTTTCATCTCATCGTTTGCTTCCCTAATCATTTTAATTATGTACATTCTGAACTCCCTTTCTGTCATTTCTTCTGCCATGCTGTCATTGGATTTTATTGATGTAACATCTAGATTTGTTTGGGGCATTTTCTTCCCTTGTTTTCTCATATTGTTCAGGAATCAGTGGGTCATTAAGATATTGCAGATTTCCTCTATCGACTTATAATGTCCCTGAAGATTGCTAGTATATCCTCTCTTATCCTTCAGTAGCCTGAAGTCTTGGAGGAAGTTGATAATGCGGAGCTCCACAGAGAAGCTGCCTCTCTAGGGGTGGTGACCCTCAGGTGGCGTATATTCCCTGCTAGTGGGCAGAGGTGCCTCCACTTGTTGACCAATGGTCATCCAATGGGGAACTAGGCTGCGGGCTGAGGCAAGTCCTGTTTGTGCCTGTGTCTCTGGTTTTACTGTCCCTGTGGGAAAACCTCACCCGGCAGGGAAGAGTCCCTCGGTGGGGACGTCTGGCTGATCAGTTCCCCTCCTAGAGGTTCCCCTCAATCTACAACTACCTCCTGGGCTGGGCTGTCTTCCTCTGCAATGTTCCCAGGGCCCCGGACCTACCTCCTGGGCCTGGGAGCCTCAACCTTCGTAGGCGAGTCTCCTTAGGCTGCCTCTCCCAGAGACTCTGCCCACAGTCCTGGAAACTTCGCTCCGCCCCTAGGCGTGTCTCTGTGGGGCTCTTCCAGCAAGAAGCCACCTAGCTCCTGGGACCCTGCTCTGCACCTAATCGCCTGGCTCTGCGGTCCCTCCTCTGAGCCACCACCTGGAGCCCTGTACAATAGCTCCGAGACCCAGAGACCCGCCACACACCTCCTCCTCCGGACAGCAGCCGGGTTTCCGACGCAGTCACTAGGAGCCCAAGCAATTCACTTTGCGTCTCCTCCTCCCGCCAACCGCCCGTAGCCCTAGGCAGTCACTCCAAGTCCAAGTGACCCGCCCTGTTACCTCCTCCTCCTCCTCGGGGTAGCCCCCTGGGTGTTCAGGAGCGGTGGCTCCAAGACCAAGTGACCCACCACGCTCCTCCTCCAGGCAGGCCACCGGTGTTCAGGAGCAGTCGCTTTTAGTCCAATCAACTCACCACTCGCCTCCTCCTCTGGCAACCGCCTGTGGCTCTGATGCAGTCACTCCTAGACCAAGCAACCCGCCGCGCTCCCCCTCTTCCTCCGGGCAACCTCCCGGTGTTCAGGAGCGCTCGTTCTGAGTTCAAACAGCTCGCCACGCAGCTCCTCCTCTGGCAACCTCCTGTGGCTCTGATGCAGTCACTCCTAGACCAAGCAACCCGCCACGCTCCTCCTCTTCCTCCGGGCAACCGCCCGGTGTTCAGAAGCAGTCGTTCTGGGTCTAAACAGCTCGCCACGTAGCTCCTCCTCAGGCAGCCACCCGGAGCCCCAGTGGTTGCTCCGAGTCCAAGCGCTGTGCTGAGCCGCCTCCTCTACGATGATCCCAGTGGTCCCTGTTTACCACTCCAGTAGGGGGAGGGGCATCTCGCTGGGCAGCTCTACTTCACAAAGTTCCCTGCGTTCCGGGGCTATCGCCCCATCTGGGACGCCTCCCCAATGGGAGAGACTCACCCAGTGGCTTTGAGTTGGTCCCAAGTCTCTCACTATCTCCTCTTTTGAATCTTGCATCCTGGAGCAACGTGAAATGCAGCCACCCCCTAGTCTGCCATCTTGAAACTCCCCCACTAAAGGGCTTTCTTGAACATGGAAAAGAGATAGGTGAGGCCATGAGAACCCATGGGTCCCAAAGGGGAAGTTACTCTGAGAGTGAGTAAGAAGGCAGGGTTTGTTTGATTTGTTTTTTGTATATGTTTTTATTTCTTGAAAGGGAATGGCTGCACTATTTTCAAAACTAACTGACATTGCCTAAAAATATCCCCATCATGATCAAAGTTTCTTTTCCATAGAAAGACATGAGAAAGGCATGGAGGAGCTGGTCTTATTTTACATACGCCTGGGCAGCCAGAGGCAGATGTAGAGTCCAGTACTCCCACATCAGGAGACTGACGGAACTCTTCAAAGCCAGGTACAGACCCCATGCCCAGTGCCCACACCCACAGCTCTGGGGGAGAACACCCCTGAGACCTCTGAGATAGGACTGACTCAAGACTCAGCACCCCAAAGATGGACAGATCGCTGGTGATGGTCAATGGTGCAAGGAACTGATAAGTTTCATGAAAGGAACTCAGTCCACACAGAATTGCCCTGAAGATGTTCATGTAAAAACAGGGAAAGTGAGGCCATTAGTATTTATGAACAAACATAGCCATCCCTCCACATCAGTGGGTCCTGCATTCAGATTCAACCAACCATGGATTACAATATCTTTTGAATTTTATCCGTACTGGATATTACAGACTTTTTTCTCATTATTATTCCCCAAACAATATTGTATAACAACTTATTTACATAGAACTTACATTGTTTTAAGTATTAGAAATAATCTAGAGATGATTTAAAGAATACAGGATGATATGCCCATGTAATATACAGATAGATATTATACAATTTCCCTTAAGGGACTTGAGCATCCTCAGATTTTCATAATCTAGAACCTGGATTCTGGGATCCTGGAACCATTCCTCTATGGATACCACAGACAGCCTGTATATACCTACTGTCATATAGTTCTCACAATAATTTTTAAGTCAGTGTTTATATTCTAATTTTAAATATGAAGGGCCTGAGGCTCCAAGGTAAGACACAAACAGTAGGGTTAGGATTTGAACTCAGTCCTATATGATTCAATTCCGTGCTTCTTCCACAAATTCTCCTACATTGATCTAGTCAGAGATGCTCAGAAGCTTAACAAATTAAATTTAATATGCAGCATTATCCAAAAATTTCAGCTAAGTTTGAGGGTTTACCAAAGTCTAACCTTAGATTCCCCAAAGACAGACTGCCTAATAGGATTAGTGGCACCCAACCCTACAAACAGGACACCATTACCCCATTTTAGGACAGAGGCTGCTCTTCCCATCTTCTCTGTGCTGAGTCCCTACTCATATGCAGACAATCATCTTACATGCTATTCTCACTAGATCAGGACAGCTCAGAGAGGAGGTTAGCATGACCTACTACTTCTTGAAAGAAAATTAAAAATACTCCTTCAGAAACATTTTCAGGAACTAACAGAATGTCCACAACCATTAAATGATGTAATTTCTGCAAAAGTGCCTGATATGAAATGGGCACTCAAAAGCTAATATTCATACACCAAGAACTATTCTAGGGGTTTTGTATAATTTAGAGACCCTGTGGTCCTTCAAAGTAAGCAAGATAACCCCATTTAGCTTATTATAACACTGAAACTCCAAGTTCACAATCCTTATACATGACCAAACCCAAAGGACCTGTCCATCTAGTGTGTGTGTGTGTGTGTGTGTATGAGAGAAGGGGGGGGGGACCTGAATTGGGTGCCGATAGAGAGCTAAAAAAAATGTAAGGACAAGTCTTATTCTATTCTTCAAGGAGCTATCAATCAGACCAAGCAGAGAATCAATGCTCTATGAAAGAGAAGCAGTAGTTTGATGAACAGTCTGCATCATACAGACTAGAAAACTCTCCTGGCAGGCAATACCTCCTCCAAGAAGTCTACTCCATTGCCCCAAATATTAACCAATCTGTCTTCTGAGCATTTCTGTTGCCTCCTCCCTAGGATGGTATGCTCATTTCTGTCCTCATATACATCACCTATGTTGGAGAAAATTTGCTTATCTGCCTATTTCCCTAACAGAATTTGAGCTCACTGAGGCAGACATTGTGTCAGGTCTCCTCCAAGTTTCTGAGAGCCAGCCAACAGTTGAGACCAGAAGAATGTGTTCATTTGTGTGGGATGTGGATGGTGAGAACATGACCTCAGGATCTGACTGAGGCTGGGAGTTTCATGGAGAGTGATTTCTGCCTCAGAAAATGGGATGCAGTAAAAATTGTCAAAACTATTTAGTGGAAATCCTCTTTGCCACTAGTGTCTCCTGTTGTCTGGCTTTGCTTAATTAAATGCTAATTCATGGTGGTATGTGAAACCATTTTTAAAAAAATTAAAAGGTATTCTAAAATGATAGAATAAGAAAAGGGCCTCTAAACTGAGCCCAGGGGTCTGAGTTTTAATGTTGTTTTATCACTAGCACATTCTGACAGTGAGGAGGTCCTCACACCTCTTTGAGCCTCAACTTCTCCATTCATAAAATGAAAGGGTTGAACTGTCTGGACTCCAACAGCCTTTCCAATGTCTCAGTTCTTTTAACCTAAAAAGAAGCAGGCAAAGAGTTTTGCCAGCACTCATAAAGTCAGCAAAGGGTGATATTCAGCCCAGACATCAGGGAAAGTGAGAGCCTTTTGAATAATGACTTTGCAGATAGACATTGGACATCATAAACCTCCCTTGCCATTCTCCAAGTTATAATTCCAGCTCATTGTCACTAACACCCTAGTTCCTGCAGTAATTTCATTTAATTTTATGACCCAGCTCCTCCAGCCTGCCTAGTCAGATAAGCAAGTTTGACAACACCAAGGACGATGCTGCTGGGCAGTGATTTGCAAGGTTGGGAGCAGTGTATAAACCAGCCAGATGAACAGCACAGGTGGGGGGATCAATTTTACCTCTGGAGAAGAGGGCCAGACCACCTTACAAGCAAAACAATCAGGCCAGCGTGGTCAAGGCTATCTGGGGTTGGAGCTAATGATATACCCACCAAAGACTTGTGGACTCACTCATAGATTATCACCTGGGTACAGAAATAAACAGATGAGATCTGGTCAGAAGTCCAAGGAGGAAACCATGGACCAGTTCAAAAGGCCTCCGTGATGTCCAAGTACAAGATCTTAAAAGCATGAAGCATGGATGGGTGGGGTATCACTTATTGTCACATGTGAAACAGGAGACACTGCTGGATTAAATCCCATTGGGCAAATTACTTAACCTACCTGATCCTTAATTTCCCCAGGGCAAAGTGGAGGCAATAACTTCCTCAGGATTGTGGTATAATATTTATGGAAAAGGTCAGTGGTGTCCCCAACACAGTATATCAGACTGTAACCTCTTATTCAAGCAGCTCCACAATTTTATGCCCAGATTCTAGAAGTATGATTGGCTGTTTTAAGCACTAACATTCAGTTTGTTCTGCTTATCTGTGAGTTTCTTGGGGGGTAAATGTTAGGAGTATCTTTTTTCCCCCTGAATCTTCAAGTTATAGCAAAGTACTGTACCAGGAAGGCCTCAAGTCACACCTGAAGGGGACTGGTGGCACCCATAGACCCTAGGGGACATGGAAAAATTGAGTCCAAATAGAACTGGGAGTGGGAAGGAAGGACCTGGAGTAGAAAGTCCCATTTTTGTCTTATCCTTTAAATGGCCATGTCCCACTAAGGTTCTGCCATTTCTAAATGCCTTCCTGCCTTGTTGGTGTCTGGCAGGTTTTCTGGAAGTAAGTCAACCAGTGGATCAAGATTAAACCCACAGGAGGCCAACTGAAGCTTTCTAGGGAAGTTTAAAATGCAAATGTAGGACAGAGGAAAGAGTAAACTCCCTTTTCACAAGTTGGAGCAGAGCCCTGACCAGGTGGGTGCGTACAGTTTGGCACAGAGGCCACTTCCTCGAATGTGGTGGGAGTGACCAAAAAGATCATGGTTTCCTAATAGCCCAAAGCTTCACTTCAGGAATAGGATTGTAGTCTAGCAAACAGTCATCATCCCCTGCCTCCCTGCTGGGCTCTGCTTAAGGCACTGCCCATATTGAGTCATGTAATCCCCATGACAGGTTTGAAGCAGGTGCAAACCCATGTAACAGATGAGAATGAGAGCCACAGAGAAAGCAGCTTGACAGCACACAGCCAGAAAGCAGCAGGGAGGAATGTGATCTTCCAGCAGGGGTTCTCTACCACAGTATTATTGACTTTTGGGGCCAGGTCATTCTTTGTTGGGGACTTTCCTGGGTATTATGCTTTCCAGTATCATTGGCCTCCATCCACTGGATGCCAATAGCACCCCCTTCCCAATCATTGCAACCAAAACAGTTTCTAAACATTGTCACACGTTCCCAGAGAAGGAGAGGTAGAATCACCCCCAGTGGAAAACCACATTTCCAGAGAATAGCAAAGACTCATCAAACAACAGACGGTTCTCATGTGCAAATACATCACTTTCTGAGATGGAATGTGGAATTAGGGTGGGAGCATGAGGAAGAAGAGGTGGGGGTAATAAGGTGGGAGTAGTACAAGGGACTGAGCTCAACCTGGTGGGTCAGGTAGAGGAGTGAACTGGCCTGAGGATGAGGAGAGGTGAACTGGAAAGGGATTAGGAGAGGGTGTGCCAAACAGAGATAGGGATGAGAGTGAGAGCTGATAGGATATCAGAAGCATCCAAAAGCCTTCTACAAACGCCATGGTCTACAGGCATCCTGTCCCCACACAATTGGGTCAGAAACTCCCAGGTAGAGTTCCAGGATCTCTACTTTAACAGGTGCCCCATGTAATCTGTGCTAGCTCTAAAGACTGGAAATCACAGGAATTTGGTGTGAGTAGAGGTCTCTGGAACACAGAAGGCCTTCTGAATGGACGCTGGCAGTGAGAAGCCCTAGGCATGTCAACAAGGCTGTCTCACCTCTATTATCCTGTGGAATAGGCTGTTCCTTACCTGAAATCTAATTATAGCTGGCTTCCTCACCTAATCAGACACTATCACAGATTTTCTCAGTGGAGACTGAAAAGTAACAGATTTTGGAGTCAGGTAGAATTGTCCTTGAACCTACTATTTACAGATCATCACTATTGGCCTCTTTGAGACTTATTTTTTTAATCTATAATGAGTTCAATCATGTCTTGCATAATTACATTTCATTCATGATGGACATATAAGATTATTAATGTAGCTGAAAAATTCCTACCACACCTAGTAATGTATCCTTTGTAAAATTGTTCTCACAAAGATGAAATCTTCTCACAATTCATTTCTCAGAATGTATTCCTGTAGTTAATGACATATGATTGTACGAAAATATCTACGTATTTTAAGATTGAATTGTGCATTTAAAGCATGATGATGTCTTTTTCACCAAAAGTTTCTGCTAGTTGAATAAACCACTAGCTCAACATGCAGACCTCCCAAGTTAATGATGCTTCCGAGATGCATATGGAGCTTATTAGAAAGAGCACCCATGAGAGTCAACAAGAGAGCTTATTGTCCAAAATAACTTCCAGTTTTAACATCACAACTATGATTTCTAAATCACACCCCAGATCTTCCTATGCCTGGGAAAGAAATGATGGATGAGTCCCAAGCAACTGCTTTGATGACCACACCTGGACATCCAACCCAGTCCCAGAATTTATTTTTGGTCTGGTTAACCCAGTTCTCCTGAGGACTGAGAGTCTCCCTGGAGACTGACTACCATATACTTCTTACTTCTCAGGTCTCCTTCAATTCAATTACTCCCCAATTGCTTCCTGAGTGTGAGTCTTTTACTACCTCTAATGAAAACCAGGGCCAATGCTAACAGATGGACATTAGCATTTGCTTTCCCCACTTCTTGGGAACTGTAATTTAATCAGGACTTCTGAAATCATTCACACTGGGCCTCTTTGTTGCATGCCCAACAATCTGTAGCCCAGTACTGGTTTTGTTTTCTCTTCTGTAGATCACAAATCTATTGATTAAGCCCCAAAACCACATTTTAAACATGAATTTGTTTCCTGGTTAAAAAGATTCTGCACCATCACCACTAATAAAATCATGGCTATCAAGACTAATACATGTTACTTTTTACCTGAGCCTGTGATTTGCAAATGAATCTACTGAAAATGTGAAGAAAAATGCATTCTCTGAAGCAGCTTTGAAATGATACCATCAGGGTTACTTCCCAATTTAAACCCATTTGGGTAACTAAAATGAATAATCTGTTCTCTTGATTGTTCCCAGCACAGCAAATCCCTTCTCCAAGGGTCATGATTGGAGATTTTCCTCAAGGTGAAAGAATGACTAGAGGTGGGGCTGCATGAAGACTTTGAATATATATTAGCCCATTTTTATAAAAGGAGTGATCAACCTGAGTGATTTTAACTCCCTGGGACAGTGGCAATGCCTGGAGATATTTTTTTTTTAATATTTTTTAGTCATAGATAGACACCTCCTTCTATTTTATTTATTTATTTTTATGTGGTACTGAGAATTGAACGCAGTGCCTCATCCGTACTAAGCAAGTGTGCTGTACCACTGAGCTTCAACCCCAGCCCTGGAGATATTTTTGATTGTCACAATTAGGGGAGAAAAGATGGCATTGAGTAGGTAGAGGTCAGGGATGCTGTTGAATATCTTAGCCCCTCTACAACAAAGAATTATCCAGTCCAAAATCTCAATAATGTTAAGATTAAGAAACCCTGGCTTTCAAAATAGCTATTATTATTATTATTCAGGTGGTGAAACTGAGACTCAAACACACTAAATCACCTCCCAGAGATCAACACTCAAGGAGGAAAGATTCAAATGGAGATCTGTCTGACCTCACAGCTCTATGAAAAACTTCAGGAAATCTCCATTTTAGTCATAGTGAATGTCTTCTATCCAACATAAAGATGTACGAATGACCTGTTTCTATACCTCTTAAAGCTACACAGACACCTTTAGGAAAACAGAGTGAACAAATACACATATATAGATACAATAATTAAAGTTAAAAAGCACAGATTCCACAGCTCTGTCATCAAATTGTCATGTTGGCATTAAATCACTGAACTCTAAACCTGTTTGGTCATATAAAGAAAATAATTCACCCTGAGGCTATTATTATTGAGAATGACCTAATATCAACATACTTGTCTGAAATTCTTTCATCTAATTAATCAACATGAGAACATATTACTGTAATCTAAATCTTGATTTGCAAGGTAGAAAGGAACTATGCCTTAACTGAAAGGAACAAAAGGCGCATGTGGCAATTCAGGCACCATTGCAAATAGCAAAAGAGACAAGATTTAGTAGAGTGTATCCTACCTGCTTGTTCTGGAACTGCTGTATCCATCTGAGCATTGAAGGGAACCACCCCACAGTAAAACTTGAAGGACAGAAGGCAGAGGATGTCATGACTTCCTACCACTGAAAACTTCAGGACCTACTCCTTGATCAGTAGCCAGACTCACTGCTGCCTTGGGAAGTCTCTGCACCTGCTCTGGGATAGCACAATGGTCACCAGGTGGCTTGCTTTGCAGATTTTTCTCCTTCTTGTATAAAGACCCACTGTTACAAGGCCAAATTGTTTGGTATAACTTAGAGAAGCAATAAAGGGGTCTTGAGGTCTTATGATTGGTGAATTGGCATAACTGTTCTCAAATGAAAGTATTCAGAACATACTTGATGTAACTAAGTCTGCAGACATTTACAAACATGATTTTTTTATTGTATAGAAAACATCAGCAAAACCACAAAACAAAAATTAGAATGAATTCAAATATCTAATAAATAATTTAGCAAAGTTTCAGAGTACAGGGTAATACAAAAGAATAATTTGATTTTCTGCAATTAGCATTAAACAAGTAGAAAAGAGAATTTTTAAAACTTCATCAAAGAATAATTAAATACTTAGGAATAAAGTTCAAGAAAGAACTCCTCACCAAAACCTTACAAAACAGTCCTAAAAAATATAACTTCCCTGAAAAAGGAGCAAAAAGAAATGTGTGAACAAAAGAAATGCAGTAACTGTACACAGGTAGTGTGTGACTGGAGGAAGTAGGTCACTGGGATCATGCCTTGAGATTTATATTTTGTCCCTGATGGGCAGAGCGCTCGCGCTCTCTCTCTCTCTCTCTCTCTCTCTCTCTCTCTCTCTCTCTCTCTCTCTCTCTACTTCTTTGTTGCCATGCCCTGAGCTGTTTCTTCCACCAGAAAGGCATGATGTTCTGCATTACCTAGAGCCAAGAACAACTGAGTTACTTTCTAAGGACTGAGAACTATGAAATTGTGAGCCAAAATAAACTTTCTCTCCTCTACATTTTTCTTGGCAGGTCTTTGGTCTTTAGGTCATGGAGATAAAACATATATATATGTTTCACATATACACAAACACATATAACATGCATACACATATATAATAAACATTACATATTTATATATGTATGCATGTATATATGCACACATTTGTAATATAATGTATACATATTTGTTTACATAGATATATAAAACATTGTAAAAACATACCTCAATTCTATAACATTCAAACTACAGAAAACAAAGCAGAGAGGAAAACCACCTTAAGGAATTCAGAGGAGAAAACACCTTCCTATACAGGAACAAGAATAATAATTACACTGGGTGTCTTTTCAGAAATCAAGCCGGCAAAGAGGAAGTAGTGTGAAATATTTAAGGTATTGAAACAAATGACAAGCAAGCAAAAAAACCTGAACCTAGAATCCTGAATCCAATGAATTCAATGAAATTTTTATGCTGAATCCAGTGAAATTATCTTACAAATGTGAAGGAACAATAAATCTTTCTCAGATAAACAAAATCTTCATTCTTTTATTTCTTCTTTCAGGAAGAAATAGATACTCTGAATAGGCCTATATCAAGGAAACTAATGAACAATAACTTCCCAAAACACAAAGCTCCAGGCCTGAGTGGTTTCACCATTGAATTCAACCAAACACTTAAAGAAGAAGTGATACCAATTCTCCATATTCTCTTCCAGAAATTAGAAACTTTCTATTTTATTCCATAAATCAACCTTACCCGAATATCACAATCAGATAAACATTATGAGAAAGAAAACTACAGACCAGCAACTTTTATAAACATAGATAGAAGAGTCCTCAACAAAAATATTACCAAATCAGATCTATAATATATGAACAATGCTATGCATCATAACAAAATAGGATTTATTCTAGCTTTTTGAAACTTCATACAATTTAGAACAACAACAGGCTAAAGACAAAATAAAGTCATATCAATAGATGCAGAAAAAATATTTGAACCAAAATCTAATATCCATCCATATTAACTCTTGGCAAACTAAGATAAAGGGGATTTCTAAATCTGGTAAAGATAAGGTTGGGGGGAAAAAAAAAAAGACGACAGGTAACATCATGTTTAATGGTGAGAAAATAGATATTTTGCTCCTAAGATCAGGACGCCTACTCAGCATTGTACTTGAAGTTCTGCTAATTCAATAAGACAATAAAAAGGGAAAGAAGGTATACAAACTGGACAGTAAGATATAGTAGAGAAAATATGCAAATAACATGGTTTTGTTTGTAGAAAATTTCAAAGAATGGACAATTGTTTCCTGGAACTAATAAGTGAATATTATCCTGTTTATAGGATACATAGTTAACATAAAATAGTCAATTGTTTCCCTCTATGTAAAAAAAGATTGGATTTTGAAATTTAAAACACTACTGAAACCAGTCAAGATGTACTCCAGGTAGACAAGTGGGTAAACAAACTATGGTCCATCCATCCATAATATAGTGAGTCAGAGATTCCACCTAAATTCTGGGATTTTTAACAGAGCCCCTCATCCTTGGGTCTTCAACTCCATTTTCTCTTCAGACTCAGAAAATTGTCAATTCTTTTCATCTTTCTCAACCACTGCTTGTGCATGAGCAAATGCCTCTTTAGAAAAACATAACAAACATTAGATTGACTTTCCTATGCTTCTCTTTTCCATAGAATCTGAGTTCTTCAAGTTCTCCTGCCTTAGAAATTCTCCTATAACTTCAAATTAATTTTCTTAGTATTGTGTCTAAGTTTTAAAATTGCTCTTGACAGGAGCGTTGGTATCCTGTGCTATTATAAAATTAATTAGCAGCAGCACAAGTAGTGAGAAAGTCAAAACATAGTCAAAAAGTCAAAACAAAGAAAATATTTATACGTGTAATGGCTAAATATTTACTATATGTGAAGAGTCCTAATAAGTCAATAAGAATAGAGAACTGACAGTAAAGAGAAATGACAAACGGATCTAAATAGTTATTCAAAAAAGAACATAAATAAACTATACATTAATAAATATAAAAGGTATACAGACTGACTTTTTATCAAGAAAACACAAATTAAGATAGCAATAATGTACTGTTTCTCATACTTTGGATTTTTAAAATTTTACAAATAAATACATTATTAGTCTGTGGTGATGAAACCAGAATTTCCATATTCTTTGGAAGTGGGACTGAAAATTACCAGTTAAAAGACAACTTTTTGTATTTCCAATTGATCTATTTTTGACTAGCAATTCCATTTTAGGACTATCATTCTGGAATTTTCATAGAAGTAACAGAAGCTGTACTAGCTAATAAATATGTGTTGACAGCTCACTACTTTTCAGGCACTGTACTAAGTGCTTTGCATGAACTAACTCATGTAATTCTCACAATTACATATGCACAAGTGTATCCCAGTCTGAATGGTAAAGCAGGAAACTAAAGTTGGAATAAGAATAGACTATATCGTTAAAATCATATGATAATTTCTTATTGTTTCAAACACTAGTTATTAGTAGAGGCAATTTTATTTTGTTTTGTTTTATTTTATTTTATGTACATATTTATTTGTTGAGAATGGTTGTATGTAGGAGACCAAGCATGGTTTTTGAGGGTACAATAGACTAGAAAATGAGGCCAAGCAGATCAAAGGACTATAACATGAAAACAGGTAAAGAAAGCCACAGAGCTGAGTTGACCATGTGCCTAAAATTTGATAACCATGGAAGGTTTCTCTCCCTCCACAGGGAGTATTATCAATCACCTGCCACCTCCTCGCTCTCCACTGTGCCAACTGATGTGGATTTGGGGAGAAAGTACAAGACTTTGCTCTAAGCATCTACACATTATTGTAGGAACACTGGGTACTCTGCTCCAGCCTCCCAGAGAAGAGACCCCACCCAGGCATCCAGGCAGCACCAAAAGCACTGTGTGGGGTTTTCTGTAAAGTGATTATCTCCACTGCCTGAAACTGCTCCTCCTGAAGACAATTCTACATCTAATTCATTTCTGTGTCCTCTGCATTTAACAAATGGGGTGGGTGAATGGCTGTTGAATAAATGAATGGTTGGATCTGTGGATGGGCAGATGGATGAATAGGTGAGTGGTGGTAGATGGGGAGATAAAGAAATGCTTCATGTAAGTATTAACCTTTTTCTTATTATGTGTACATGAGAGGGTTGCACTAGATGGTGTTCAAAGATTACTGTTCTGCAAATATTTGTATATTTGCAACTTATTTCCATCCTTTAAGGTTCCAGTTTTGTGGAGTTTAGTTTTCTACCCTTCAAGCTGTACAAATGCAGAGAAAACTAAAATTTTAAATGGTTCCATTTCCTTTAAGTACATTTTCCCTTTTTAAAGCAAAAAGAACATTTGTACTTATTGCTTCACATTTCTAAGAAGACAAACACTAACAGCTTCGGGGATGAATATGAGAGTTCTTGTCCAGTGTCATATTTATTCTTATCTGAAAAGAAAATCTATCTCATGCCTATTATTTTTTATTATGGCCATACACAATAAAATTCTGATATGACTCAGATTGTCATCATTTCCAGCAATTTTCACATAGTTGTATGCAGCTGAGTACCTTCAAAGTATTAAGATAGCATAGTAAGAACCATCCGAGTTTTCAGGGGTGCATCTCAGGCTGCAGAAGCAGCAACTACTAGCGTATGTTCTTCCCATGGTGGAGGACTGGAAGACAGGAGGCCAAGCCAGGCCCTGCAAGGGCATTCCCTGCCTCTGCTGGGGTGAGGCTGAGGTCATGTCCACCCACATTCCATGAACCCAAGAGAATCTCAGGGAGTTAGGGGAAGGCAGTATTCTGAGCTCATGCTGGGGAAAGGAAGAGTAAATAGTGATGGGTAATAATACAAACTGTCACAGGGGTTCACTCAGAGGTTAACCTTCTCTGTTTCCCCACAGTGCCCCAGATCTCTGTCTACTGTCTCTGCTTTGGTGATATTCACCATCAATGAGAAAAGATGCTAAGTTTACAAAGTTCTCATTTTTTGAGAACTATTATGTGTCAGTCACTTAAATACATTCTATTTAGTCCCCACCAAAAAGCTGTAAATTAAGTGCTGTTATGCCCCCATTACATAAAAGGCTACATACCAAAAACAGAAAGTAACGAGTCCAATGTTAGTGAGTCCACACCAGAGACAGATGCCAAGTCCAGTTTTCCCAGCCAATCTAATCACCCATGAGCTCCTTCCAGTTTCTTTGGGTATCTCAGCCTCCTTGACTGTATTGGATATCAGATACATAAATTTATCTATCTACCTGTACCAACTGAGAACACAATGAAATACTCCTACATCAAGCAGAATAAATTTAGAAGACTCAAAATACCAAGTATTTGGAATTCAGAGACTATTGAGAACTCTGTACTCTGCTGGTGGCAATGAACATTGGCACTTTGGAAAACAGATATTACCTAATAAAGTCAAATGTATACTCTGCAATCTGACCAGCCCATTTACAGTATGATATGTGTTATAGTATGATATGCGTGTGTCTGTTCTAAGAAATGTGTTTTTAGGTGATTTCACGGTTGTGTTGCCATTAGTGTACATACAGAAACCTAGAGGGTGCAGTCTACTACCCGTGTAGTTTGCATACGTACACACACATATAATAGCCTATTGCTCTCAAAACATGGCAGACCAAACAACACAAGATCAAATCAAGCACAAGAGAAAATGATGTCATCAAGAGATGCTTTAAACACGAGACTTATGAGGTGACTATTGGATTTACATGGTATAATGTCTTGCAGTGAACATTTTCATGAGTAAAAGGCATATACTCTAAAGTATAATACAACAAATATATGAACCAGCACCATAATTGTTTATTATCATCATCAAATATTACATGTTGTATCTAATTGTATATGCTTCACTTTTATACAACTGACAGCACAATAGGTTTGTCTACACAAGTATCACCACAAGCTTGTGAGTAATGGAGTGTGCTACATTATTATGATAATGATAATTTCATTAAGCAATGGAATTGTTCAGTTTTGCTGTAATCTTATGGGACCACCTTTGCATATATGGTCTATCATTAACAAAAATGTCATTAGGTACATGAGTGTACCTTTAACAGAAATGCACACCTCTGAATATGGGGCACATGTGCATGCACAAGATTTTCCACAGTCACATTACTTATAATTGTCTCAAACTGGAAAATAATCCAAATAATGATGGAATGGATGATATTAATTCAAATCTCTTCATATTTTGGGTTACTATGCAAAAATGAATGAATTATAGCTATAGACAAGAAGAAGACAGATTAGTCTCAGAATCTAGTGAAAAATTCAGGCTCCAGTAAGTATACACTGTATTATTTCATTTACATAATGTTCAAAAAGAAAGCAAAACTATATTCTTGTTGAGGTGAAAAACTAAGAGAAATGAATACAAAGTTAGCCTAACAGTCAGCTAGGAAGGTAGAACTGGGAGGAAGCACAGAGAGGCTTCTGTTTCATAACCTGGGCAGGACTTACACTGGTGTTCACACTGATAATTCATTAAACTGTACATTTTTATATTGTGCATTTTTTTGGAAGGACATGATACATTACATTTCAAAAAACAGTCAGAAGAGAAAGAATGAGAGGTAAAGAAGTGGAAGCAGCAATTCTGAACAACATTTTAAAAGAAGTTTCACTGTGCCAGAGAACTAATGATTGGTGGCTGGAGAGGACTCTTGAGGCAAGATAGTGAATATTTGTGTACTGATTCAAATGATCCATGCAGGTGAAGGTCAAAATCCTAAGAAAGTAAGAAGAGATGATATCCAATGGACCTTTGAAAAGGTAGATGCTGGAATGTTCTTCTGGTTTACAGAATCACAGAGTTGGTGGTGGGAAGAGGAAGTGGATCTATTCCAGTGATTCTATTTTTTAGAGTAATAAAATGATTATCAGCTGAAAGCAAGGGCACTGAGGGTATAAAAAAAAAAGAAAAGATATGAAATATTCTGAGAGAGAGACAGGGAGAGGTATCAAACTGACTAACAAATAAAATAGAGCATGTAGAATACCAGGGACTTTGTATAAATTTCATTCTTTTTTTTTTAATTCATTGTACACAAATGGGGTACAACTTTCATTTTTCTGGTTGCACACGAAGTAGAGTCACACCATTTGCATAATCATACATATACAAAAAAACAATGATGTTTGTCTCATTCTATTAATTTTCCTTCCCCCCACCCCCTCCCCACTCCTCATATTCCTCTGTACTATCCATCCTTCCTCTTGCTTCCCCCCATCCCCCACTATGTATCATTATTCACTTATCAGAGAAATCATTTGGCCTTTGGTTTTTTGGGATTGGCTTATTTCACTTGGCATGATATTCCCCAACTCCATCCATTTACCTGCAAATGCCATAATTTTATTCTTCTTTTCAACTGAGTAATATTCCATTGTGTATATATACTATAGTTTCTTTATCCATTCATCTATTCAAAGGCATCTAAGTTGATTCCATAATCTAGTTATTTTGAATTCATCTACTATAAACATTGATATAGCTGCATCACTGTAGTATGCTAAAATTTTAAGTCCTTTGGGTATAGGCCAAGGAATGGGATAGCTGGGTCAAATGGTGGTTCCATTCCAAGTTCTCCAAGGAATCTCCATACTGCTTTCCAGAGTGGCTGCACTAATTTGCAACCCCACCAGTAAGGTATGAGTGTACCTTTTTCCCCACATCCTCTCCAACACCTATTGTTGCTTTTATTCTTGATAATAGACATTCTAATTGGGGTGAGATGGAATCTTAGGGTAGTTTTGATTTGCATTTCTCTTATTACTAGAGATGTTGAACATTTTTCATATATCTGTTAATTGCTTGCAGATCTTCCTCTGTGAAGTGTCTGCTCATTTCCTTAGCCCATTTATTGATTAGGTTATTTGTATTCTTGGTGTAAAGTTTTTTGAGTTCTTTATAGATTCTGGAGATTACTGCTCTATCTTAAGTGTGTGTGGCAAAGATTTTCTCCCACTTTGTAGGCTCTCTCTTCACATTGTTGATTTTTTCCTTTGCTGAGAAAAAGCTTTTTAGTTTGAATCTATCCCAATTATTGATTCCTGCTTTTATTTCTTGTGCTTTGGGAGTCATGGTAAGAAAGTCTAGTCCTAAGTGGACATGATGAAGATTTAGACCTACTTTTTCTTCTGTTAAGTGGTCTAATTCCTAGGTCCTTGATCCATTTCCAGTTGATCTAACAAAAGAGGTGAAAGACTTCTACAATGAGAACTAAAGAACACTAAAGAAAGAAATTAAATAAAACCTGAGAAGATGAAAAAATCTCCCATGTTCCTGGATAGGCAGAATTAATATTGTCAAAATGACCATACTACCAAAAGTGCTATACAAACTCAATGCAATTCCAATTAAAATCCCAATGATGTACCTCATAGAAATAGAGAAAGCCATCATGAGCTTCATCTGAAAGAATAAGAGACCCAGAATAACAAAAGCAATCCTTATCAGGAAGAGCAAAGCAGGTGGTATCACAATATCAGAACTTCAACTATACTACAGAGCAATAGTAACAAAAACAGCATAGTATTGGCACCAAAATAGACAGGTAGACCAATGGTACAAAATAGAAGACACAGAGACAAACCCACATAAATATCATTATCTCAGACTAGACAAAAGTGCCAAAAACATACACTGGAGAAAAGATAGCCTCTTCAACAAATGGTGCTGGGAAAACTGGAAATCCATATGCAGCAAAATAAAACTAAACCCCTATCTCTCACCCTGCACAACACTTAACTCAAAATGGATCAAGTTCCATTCTTATACATTTAATGTGAGATCAGTCATCTCTCATTGAACTGCTAAAGTGAAAGCAGAGCGTAAGAGGTAAATTGTGTTTAATTGGGGTTCAGCTTTATCAATACAATGCATCATAAGGAGAGAAAAACAAGTCGCTAAGAGAAGGAGGTAGGTACAATGGTGGACTCAGAGTCTCATCTGGTAAGGAAAGAATTGTGTACCTGAGTGATGGGATAGGCCACCAAAAGTGGTACAGTCAATGGATGAAAGATTACATCCAGTTTTAGGATGACTAAAATTGGTTTGAGAGTGAGAGAGGATAGGGATGAAGATGGAATACTTGTGGCATTGAATATAGTAACAGCTGTGGTATGACCAACGCAATGAAGGCCTGATGGGGAGGAGGAAATGGGTGTTGGTAGTGAACAGGCCAAGAGATCAAAAATCAGACTATTGTTTATGTGACCCCTAAAATTATCAAGGGTTGTTACAAAAGTAGTGCTACAGAGAGAAAACACTAAGCCATATACTATCTTCAGAACACCAAGAAGAATAACTAGAAAGCAGAGAAACAGGAATTGTAATCTACTGGAGAGTATTTCCAGTATTTGGGGGTTTTGTAAGAGGCGGAATGGGAAATGATCACAGAAGAAATAAGAAGCAAAAAACGGACCTGCTCCCCTGTTGGTCCCAGTGGTATTTAGGATGGGAAAAACAAACAAGGACTAAATAAAGAAATAAACAAACAAATAGTACCTATTTGAGTAAACTAAAGAGGAAGGAATGTCTTTAAGGCAAGGAAAAACCAGGTTCCTGAAGGAGCATGAGCATGAAAGTAACACTTAATAAAAAAATAATTGCAGGATACAGGGGAATTTGCAGCAGGACTGTGCAATGCAGAACACCTAGAGGAAAGACTTACAGAATCAGAGGCAATGAATGATAGACTTCCATGAAGGGCCTCTTCTACTAGGAGGCTTGGAACACTGGGTGGTGACTCTGTCAACAGGGATGCACAATGGTGCAGTGAAAGAAAATGAAGCAATTAAGCCAACACCTTCTAAAGAGGAGTCAGGAGATTGCAAATGGATTACACTCACACCTGCCAAAGGTCAAGCCACAGAACGTTCCAATGGACTTGAATGAACCATTGAAATCTAGCTATACACCTGCCTTCAACATCTCTGAGCTAGAAATACCCTAATTAACTCATCAATCAGAACAGGTTCGCAATTTAGGATTACTTCCCAAAGTATTGCCTTTAAAAAACAGCTGCAGAAATCCCCTTTAAAAAAATCTAACATTCGCCTTGTGCTCTCTTGATTGAATGTACCCAAATTGCAATTCTTTCTTTCCCAAATAAATGCTATTTCCTTTGTCCCCTGTGTCAATCTTTTTCTTTTAATTAAAGGTATTAATCTGAATGGCATATTGAGAGAAGATGGATTATCATTTCTATTTAGAGCCTCAGCTAGAATTGGTTGTGTAGTCAAGATCAGTCCTTCAAGAGAGGACACAAAGCTCAGACACACACACCTTTTAATCCCACTGTGAGCAGACTTGAGACAGGCAGACTGAGTGCCTTGGTACTTTTTTTTAAACAAGATCAGTGACTTAAATTAATTGCTGTGGAATATAATCTCACTTAAATCAAGCCCATTTTCTCAGTCAGATGAGGTCTTTTTGATATTTTATGTTTTCCCTGTAGTTCGTAAGGTTTTTTTTTCCTCCCAAAACTTAAAAAAAAAAAAAAAAAAAAAGTACAGAGGGCTTTTGTTTTAAAAGCAACTCTCTCCCACCACATACACCCACAGCCTGCTCTACAAAGGCCTCTTTCACCACCTCTCATTGTAGGTCTCCTCTCGGCTTCTACATTTTTCTAGATAACATTCTTATTATCCTATTTTTTGACTAAACAACTTCAGACAATGTCTATTAACTCTTCTGACTGGTTGTGCTCCATGTATCCCCTCCCCAGATCCATTCTCCATGCACTCTGAGCCTAAGAGGGAAGACTGACTGTTTGGCTTTATCAGCTGAATATCCAGGTAGGTGAGGCCAAAGATGGCCCCAGCACCAGCCAGGAGGAGGGACGCCCACCCTGCTCCCACCTGCCCTCTGTGGTGTGCAGTACTGTGCTCCTCTACTGCAACAACTGTAGGGAGATCCCTCAGCCAGGTACCCCCAAGCCAGCTCCAATAACACGGTCCTCCCCTGCTTCCAGATGCCCACCACACCCGCAGGTATTTGTCCTGGAATTTGAGGCCCTTAACCTCATACCTCTCATGTGAACCCCCTTCCTTTAAATTCTGTGAGATCATCCTTTAGAATGATTGTCATTCTCACTCCAGGGTCCAGGGACTCGTTTTCATGTTAAGAATGCTGGCAGTTCAACACTCTAACATGACCCCCCACTTCCTTACCCACTCTTTCTCCCCTCTATTTGGCACTTGCCTTGGTTGACTGTCTTCTGTTCCTTTGTCCCCCACCAGCTGGGTCTCAATCTCCACTATGAACAGAGAGTATCGTCGGCCTCTCCTCTCCCTCCACATTCTGCCTCCATCTCCTTCCATCTCTGTCACTTGGACTTTCATATCAATGTTGCCAAAAATCACTTTCTATTCAGTGACCCCAATTGAATTCTCTGTGTATGTGTTTTCTCTGTCTGTTGTTTGGTCTGGGTTTGTTTTTCTTTGCTGTTTGTTTATTTCCCCATGTTTCATACAAAACCTGAGTACCAAGCAACAGTGGTACTCTTGAAAAGCTCTGGAACTACCCCTACTACAGAACCAAGGGCCGTGAGAGGCTTGTTTCCTGTGCTTGGGATCTAACTTGAGTTTCCCCATAGAAAATGCTCCCATCCTTCAGGTTCAATGGGTGGTTCTCCTTCATACTCATAGTGGCCCCAAATGATGGTATTCTTAGTTAGTTTCAGACTCAGGCGTGACTTTTCATACGTCTTTCTGTTTGTTCATTGTTGGATTTTAGCCATTTTCATTTCTCCTTAGGGAAAAGCAGTGTCCAGCCTCTCCATCATCCTGCTCATCTGTATAATTTCCTCCTTACTTTTTTCTACAGCTTTCCCTGTCCTCAATTCCCTCTGAGACTTGAGAGAAAGCTCTAGAACCTCCTGACCTTGACCTCTGGGCAGGGTCACTGTGCCTGCATCCCAAGACTCTTCTCCCTTGACATTTTCTCTTGCTTTGATGGATTTTATTCCCCACAACTCTCTCCTGTGTAAGAAATAACTTTTTCAGTCTCTACTTCTCTGAAGATGTCTTTATACTTTCTCGTAGGCAATTGATCTTTCAGCTAGGCATAAGATGGAAGGTTCAAAACCATCTTCAAATCCTCCCAAATTTTGGAAGCACCGATCTTTATGTTCCTGTGTTCCATTTATTGATGAATTCTAATGCCCCTTTGATTTTATTCTTCTGTAAGAGAATCCCTGTTTGTTGTTCTAGAATTACATAATATAGAGATATACGCATTTTTTAAATTCAGCTGTTTAAGTCTGAAGACCATGTCTTTCACTAGCTCTATTTCCTCTTTCCTCCCTTCTCTGTCTTCTTCATATATATAGTCAACCCTCTGTATCTGTGAGTTATACATCATGGTTTCAACCAATCTCAGATTGAAAATAGTGGAAAATACCTCACCTGAACTGAACATGTGCAGTATATAAGGATATGAGTGACTTGAGCATTACAGATTTGATATCCACAAAGGGTAAGAGGGGAGTCCTGGAGCCCACAGTCCACAGACATCAAGGGATGACTGTGCTTGTATGTAGTTTTCTCTCTTTCATCTCTGAGAAATTCAGAGAATTTGGATTTCCTATGTTATCTCTCATCTTTTCTCTCTTATTTTTCTCATAGTCTGGAAAAATTTATTCAACTTTAAATTTCAACCCTTTTCACTTCAACCATTACATTATTAATGTCCAAAAAATCCTTTTCTTATCACTTTCTTTTTTTAAAATACATTACTCTTATTTCATGGTTTTACCATTTTCTCACATCTCTCAGTTTATTGGGATTTTACTTTGTTCTTTTGTTTTCTCTACATTCTCTTCTTCTCTCTGTTTCTTTTAGCTTTTCCTTTCAGTCAACTTGGCCTTTTTTTCCCCATATATATAGCTCAGTTGTCATATATATTTGTCCAACAAAATTTAAAATGAAGGCCCCGGCTAATTATTCTGAAGGTGTTTAATCACCCTCTCTGCTGAGTAAAACCTCTGCCTGAGATTTCTGTTTCTGGACCAGATGGTCTCTGCTTTAGGGAAAGATGGGGGAGCTGCCTAAAAAGTTAGGGGTCCCAATATCCCAAGAAGAGAACACTTCCCTTCCCACACTACCAGCCTTGGCTTTCCTACACAGTTTCTTAATTTTCTTGGAGACATCCGCAATTTTTATCACTTGGAGGAATTTTCTGTAAACTGCCTGGCATTTTATATCCAAAGTAGGGAGAATCTGCCCCACTCCAAACAAACTTTCAACCAAGCTCCTTGTCTTCCCTGCTTGCAACTCCTCCCTCCCAACCCATGAACTTTAAGACCAGACCCCTATGGCTCCGAAGGCATATCCCCCACCACACACATACACCCTCTTCCTGAGTGTGCCCTAGCTGCAGTCTCCAGCTCTCCACTATTTCGCCAGCATGCATCCAAGCCCCATCCACCATCCAGGAATTCTTGGAATCTCTCAGGTGGTTGAAGGAATCCTATATGGTCTTGCCCTTTGCAAGATTTTTTTAAATCCCTTCATGTAATTGTAATGGCCTCCCAAAAGGGAGAAAATACAGAACATGCTAAGTCTATCATCCTTGAGCCAGAAACTTGAATGAAAGTATAAATGAGAAACAGGTAGGGGAATAGTCAGTCACTCAGGTTCCTGAGACCTAGGCATGATTATGCCCATACCTAGGTAGACTTCCTTGCAACTGGTTGTCATCATGACACCTCAATGCCTAAGCATACATGTTCATTTCATAGGGTAGCTTTGAGTCTTCTCCACAGTCTTGAAGGCTTTGTCTTACCATTATCAGTGAACATGCAAAGCTCCCAGGGATCCCACATCAACTCTTTAGGGCACACCAGAATTAGGAGATTTAGGGGACCAACTTGGAAGCAAAGTTATTTAGTACAGTGGCAAATGGTAAACCAGGAATGAGAGGCCACAACTGCCACATTCCAAATCCTGCACCAACCCTGCTTACAAGATCGTTCTGGGAATTAAATGAGATAAAATATGTAAAGTTTATTGAAAATTTTTGACAAACATAATTACCATTCCTCTTCCTTCTTGAACATCACCGAGTCACATGCCCCTGAATACCCACTCCTCTTTGCAAAAGAGTAAGAAGGACAACAAAAGTTCAAGGAGGAACTGCTGCCTTCCCTCAGTAGGCTCAAGAGCTCAGCAGGGGAGCAGAAGGAGATACAGCTTTAGTTCAGTTTCACAAAAACCAAGACCCAAATAAAAAGGGTAATTGTTTTAGTCATTTTTTGTTGTTGTTGTTGCAATGGCCAAAAGACCTGACAAGAATGATGGAGAAGATGAAAAGTTTATTTGGGACTCACAGTTTCAGAGATCTCAGTTCATGGATGGCCAACTTTGTTGCTTTGGGCCTGAGGTAAGGCAGAAAATCATGGCAGAAGAGTGTGGAGGAGGAAAGCAGTTTAGGACATGCAACCAGAAAGGAAGAGATGGACAGAGAGAGACAGAGAGAAACCTCTCCTCTTACAAAGAACAAAACACATACCCCAAAGGGATGCCCCAATGACTCACCTCCTCCAGTAACACCCCACCTCCCTATGGTTACCACACAGTTAATCATTTCACCTCTTTGCGTTGTCTCACACATGAGCTTTGGGGGAATACCTCATATCCAAACCATAACAGTAATGAGCCACACAAGGTTCCTGCAAAACAGTAATTCACGTCCTCGCCACTGGAAGATTTTCATTTGCGTGTTCTGAAGAGAATCATAAGAAGTTTGTTCATCACTTCCCTGCCCAGTCTGCATGTCTCACGGCATTCACCCAGCATAAATGGCCTCACCGAGCCAGTCTCTGGCACCGGAAGGCACCAGGGACCCTGGGGTATGCAGGACAGGTGGGACACCAGAGAGACTGAATTGGTGGCCCTCCCCATGGCAAAGCTATAGACATGACACACCTGGTGTGAGATTCTAGCTCAGTCTAGAGCAACTATGTGAGTATGAGAAGTTATTTTACCACTCTGGTCCATAGTTGCCTTTTCTGTAAATTGTGGAAGAAGAAAAAGGATAAAGAAACCCAAACAAAGCTACTACCCTGGTGTCAATCAACAATATGACAACTGACAATGGCCATTTGTGGAAAAATCTAGCACAGCACATTCCAGAAGCTCAGGAAATTCTTCCTATTTGTATAATATTATGCCTGCTAGAGACATTTTTTATGGAGAATCAAGTACTTTCTGGACTGTGTGAACCTTTAGGGCTGATCTTGATACTGTATTCTCCTTTACATTTACCCTCTGCTAGAAATTAAAGTTCTCCAGACATTTTTTGGGACCTTTGCCTCTCTAATGTGAAGCTTCCCTGATTTTCTCAACCCTGATTCACACAGGTTAAACCCACAAATAAATTCTGTCTGTGTGTCACTTCTTCCTCCCTTAGCCCACCTGGTGTTCCCCCTGGGTTTCTGAGCCATTCCATGTTTCTTAGTGATGCTGTTTGGAAGCTTCCAGAAGTGGGCTATTATGGTTACCTAAAGACACCTTGGATGGGGTGCAGCTATAGGTAGGAGCACGCACTGCAGTTGCCCCACAACCCTACCTGATGCTTCTGTGTCCACTTTTCTGACTTCTATGGTGAGAACCAGTCTTGGGCAATATTTGGAAGAAAGATGACTAACAGTTCAGTCCCAGCACACAACCTAAGGGTCCCCCCTTGCCTAAAGTGCTGGGTTGAGCCTTCAGACCTCCCAAAGCAAAGGATTCCAAGAGTGAATGTTCTGCTGGGAAAGCAGAGAGTTTGCAGGTGCCTTGATCAGGTACAGGCTGCCTCTTAGTTATAACTTTTCCCACTCTTTACCTTGAGTTCTTCATTGCAAGGAGCTTGCAACATGAACAAACTTGGACTCCTGGTTTTTTTTTTTTTTTCCCCTCTCCACCTTTCTTAAAATATGCATAGCCGCACTTGAGTTTTCTTAAAAGCCACCAGCTTGCCAATCAGATAAGTCAAATGATGTTTCTGTGCTAATGACCAAAAGAGAAAATACTGTAATATACATGAAAAAGCAATGTTGTCTTTTGTGCATATAGAGACCAAATAAATTAATAAAAAAAAAAAATTCACTATTCCTCCTAAAGAAAAACAATCACAAACAAAACATTCAGCAAGCATATTTATAAAGAAGCATATGACAGTATACCTGGTCTCACCAGTAATCAGGAAAATGAAGATTCAAATCACCACATGTTTCTCTTCTACTGAAATGACATTGATTTAAAATTTATTGTTTAATTTTGGCAAGAGGCTCTAAAGTGAGCAGTGGTCATCTTGACTTAGAAACCTTCAATTGCTACAGTCACAACTTATGAAGTATCCAAAAGGCTTCAACCCACTTCAACCCTTTATCCAGCAATTCCATTTGTGGGAATGCAAGTTAAGGAAAAAGTATGAAATGCTGATATTTATGTTCACATGGTTTATCTCAGCACAATTTAGAAAATCAAACAATCTTGTAATTAACATGAATAAAAGAGCTCTTCTACTGTTAGATGGGAAAATGACTGTGACATAATGTGAGGTCATGAAAGCATGGCACTCGAAATCATATATTCAGAAAAATCTCAGTAGCATCAAGGCAATATCCATAGCTGCATAAATTAGACTAAGAGTAAATAACATTAATGTGTTAGAGATTACGAGCAATTGTTAAGATTTGGGGCTTTTTTCTCCAGTGAAATGTGGTTTTTACAAAGAACATCTATTACTTAGATGAAGAGCAAAACTTCTCATTAAAAATTTTAAAGGATCCCAGTAACATCTACCCACCTCTGCCTGTTTACTCACACTCAGGAGACAGCAATTCCAACAGGTAGACTTCTAATCTTCAGCTCAAGACCAGCACTGGGTGTGTGGTAGTTTGGGATGGGGATATGGCAGGCAGATTCCCATGGGCAGCTCCTGCCCATGTCCTGCTGGGAAGGAAGAGAAAATGTTCCTCCAGCACTCAGTTATACCCTCTCAGACTTTGAAAGGCTCACTCATTCACCATACTCATCCGAGACATCTCACCTGAATTGAGTCTCATCCTGGCTGGACTACTTAGGACAAGTTCTTGTCACTATTCTGAACTCAATGTTCTTACCTTTAAAATGGTCCCTCTATTTATACCCACACACTAATGATCATTTCTAATGATACATATGATTACTTAATATCATATTCTTACTATATTATTTTTTTCAATATAAAATATTTTACCTTCTTAAAATAACACTCCTTTTTGTTCTTTAAAAATTAGACACTTTTCTGATTAAATTTCCTTAACTGCATCCCATGTTTCCCTGCTAGCTAAACTGTACTATAAAACACTATTTACCTTCTTTTCTGAATGATCTGGGTCCATTCTATTCTACACCTTGCTACACACAGTGTGGAATGGAAGGAAAGGAGACCAATATCTTTAAGAAACTCCTACGTGTTATTATGGTTTCAATTTGAGGCATCCCCTCAAAACTCATGTGTAGGACAATGTGAGAAAGTTCAGAGGTGACAAGATTGGGTTATGAGAGCTTCAACTTAATCAGTAGATTAATCCACTAATCTGGATTAACTGGATGATAACTTTAGATAGATAGGGTGTGCTGGAAGAAGTGGGTAACTGGGGGACATGCCTTTGGGGTTTATATTTTGTCCCTGGTGACAAACCTCTGTCTCTCTGCTTCCTTGTTGCCATGTCCTGAGTTGCTTTCCTCCACTGCACCCTTTCACCATGATGTTCTCCAGCACCCAGGGCCTAGAGTAATGGAGACAGCCATCTATGTATTGAGACCTCTAAAACATGAGCCAAAATGAACTTTTCTTCCTTTGTGTTGTTTGTGTCAGATCCTCTTGTCATAGGATAGAAAATACGACTAAAACATGCCAAGACATGATCATTAGCTCAGTAATTATTAACTATCTAATGTGTCACAACAATCCAACTTAGCAAATGGCTTCAATTTCATGAGAGAGGATTGAGGCTCAGAGAAGTGAGCCTCAGAATAAAATGCTGAAGGCCACCATGCTAGTAAGGAGTAACCCAGTCCCAATGCCTGGGTTCCTACAGCTTGCAGAACAGTCACAACCTCTGGTTATAGCTAGAACTGAGATGCACTATGTGGCATAGTAGTTACAACCTTTAGAGTTCATAGAGCACTCTACCTGTATGGCTGAGTTAGTTCATTTTCTGACTATCTTTCTTTAAGAAATCCTTTTTACTTTTTGGTGCCGTTTAATCCTATCCCATCCAGAGAAATTAGATAAGTAAACTTGTTATGTCTAAAGTCATTAACTGTAGGCATGTAGGGTGTGACTGGAAGTCTCTAAGACATTCTCCTGTAAGTTGGTAACATCACCTGGCTTCCTATTCTTTGGTTGCTAGGTGGGAATTTTCTCTACCTTCCAGCTCCCCAAATACATTTCAAATCATTGAAGTCATTTTATTTATGAACTCTGAATACAGAGAGTACTATTGTCCAATATGGACAAGCAAGTTTTTTTTAATTTATTTTTATTGTAAACAAATGGGATACATGTTGTTACTGTTTGTACATGGAGTAACAGCATATCATTTGCATAATCATACATTTACATAGGGTAATGATGTTTGATTCATTCTGTTATTTTTCCTTCCCCCCCACCCCTCCCACCCCTCTTTTCCCTCTATACAGTCCCTCCTTCCTCCATTCTTGCCCCCTCCCACCCCCCATTATGTGTCATCATCCGATTATCAGTGAGATTGGATTTTTGAGATTGGCTTATCTCACTTAGCATGATATTCTCCAATTTCATCCATTTGCCTGCAAATGCCATAATTTTATCATTCTTTATGCTGAGTAATATTCCATTGTACATATATACCACAGTTTCTTTATCCATTCATCAACTGAAGGGCATCTAGGTTGGTTCCACAATCTGGCTATTGTGAATTGAGCAGCTATGAACATTGATGTGGCTGTATCTCTGTAGTATACTGATTTTAAGTCCTTTGGGTATAGGCCAAGGAGTGGGATAGCTGGGTCAAATGGTGGTTCCATTCCAAGTTTTCTAAGGAGTCTCCACACTGCTTTCCAGAGTGACTGCACTAATTTGCAGCCCCACCAGCAATGTATGAGTGTACCATTTTCCCCACATCCTCTCCAACACCTGTTGTTGCTTGTTTTCTTGATAATAGACATTCTAATTGGGGTGAGATAGAATCTTAGGGTGGTTTTGATTTGCATTTCTCTTATTACTAGAGATGTTGAACATTTTTTCATATATCTGTTGATTGCTTGTAGATCTTCTTCAGTGAAGCATCTGTTCATATCCTTAGCCCATTAGTTGATTGGGTTATTTGTATTCTTGGTGTAGAGTTTTTTGAGTTCTTTATATATTCTGGAAATTACTGCTCTATTTGAAGTATGAGTGGCAAAGATATTCTCCCACTCTGTAGGCTCTCTCTTCGCATTGCTGATAGTTTCCTTTGCTGAGAGAAAGCTTTCTAGTTTGAATCTATCCCAGTTATTGATTCTTGCTTTTATTTCTTATGCTATGGGAATCCTGTTAAGGAAGTCTGATCCTAAGCCAACAAGGTGAAGATTTGGACCTACTTTTTCTGCTATAAGATGCAGGATCTCTGGTCTGATTCCAAGGTCCTTGATCCATTGTGAGTTGATTTTTGTGCAGGGTGAGAGATAGGGGTCTGGTTTCATTCTGTTGCATATGGATTTCCAGTTTTCCCAGCACCATTTGTTGAAGAGGCTATCTTTCTCCATTGCATATTTGTGGCCCCTTTGTCTAGTATGAGAAAATTGTAATTACTTGGGTTTGTGTCTGTGTCCTCTATTCTGTACCATTGATCTACCTGTCTATTTTGGTTCCAATATCATGCTGTTTTTGTTACTATTGCTTTATAGTATAGTTGAAGATCTGGTATTGCGATACCCACTGCTTCATTCTTCCTGCTAAGGATTGCTTTAGCTATTCTGGGTTTCTTTTTCTTTTAGATGAATTTCATGATTGCCTGTTCTATTTCTGTAAGGTACGCCATTGGGATTTTAATTGGAATTGCATTGAATCTATATAGCACTTTTGGTAGTATGGCCATTTTGACAATATTAATTCTGCCTATCCAAGAACATGGGAGATCTTTCCCTCTTCTAAAGTCTTCCTTAATTTCTTTCTTCAATGTTTTGTAGTTTTCATTGTAGAGATCTTTTACCTCTTTGGTTAGATTGATTCCCAAGTATTTTATTTTTTTTGAGGCTATTGCAAATGGAGTTGTTTTTCTCATTTCCCTTTCAGCTGTTTCATCGCTTCCATATAAAAATGCTTTAGATTTATGCGTGTTGATTTTATAGCCTGCTATTTTGCTGAATTCATTGATCAGGTCTAGAAGTTTTCTGGAGGAGGTTTTTGGATCCTCTAAATAGAGAATCATGTCATCTGCAAATAGTGACAGCTTAAGTTCCTCTTTTCCTATTCGTAGCCTTTCAATTTTTTAGTCTGTCTAATTGCTCTGGCTAGAATTTCGAGGACAATGTTGAATAGAAGTGGTGAAAGAGGACATCCCTGTCTTGTTCCCATTTTTAAAGGGAATGGTTTCAGTTTTTCTCCACTTAGAATGATGTTGGCCATGGGCTTAGCATAAATAACCTTTACAATGTTCAGGTATGTTCCTACTATCCCTATTTTTTCTAGTGTTTTGAGCATGAAGGGGTGTTGTATTTTGTCAAACGCTTTTTCTGCGTCAATTGATATAACCATATGATTCTTATCCTTAAGTCTATTGACATGATGGATTACGTTTACTGATTTACGGATGTTAAACGACATGCAAGTTTTTTTTTTATTGTAAACAAATGGGATACATGTTGTTTCTCTGTTTGTACATGGCGTAAAGGCATACCATTTGTGTAAAAGCATACCATTTGTGTAATCATAAAGTTACATAGGGTAATGTTGTTTGATTCATTCTGTTATTTTTTTCCCCTTCCCCTCCTGTCAGGGGTGGACTCTGAGGGCCCCAGAGCCGCACCGTGGCCTGATCTCTAAGATGGCACCTGGCAGCTTGCCAAACATAGCTGCACTCATAAACAAGTTTTAGGAAGTAACTCTGGTTGGCTATTGTACATGAGGCGATCCTGGTATCTGCCTGGAGACTGATCCTTGATAGACTGACTTTCCTGGTAGTCTACTCTCTGATAGGCTGATGTTCTCAATATAAGTCGGAGACTTGTGGAATAAAGCCCTTTTTTGGTTCCTGTGATCAAGTCCCTCCCACCCCTCCCACCCCTCCCACCCCTCTTTTCCCTCTATACAGTCTTTCCTTCCTCCATTCTTGCCCCCCTCCCTAACCCTAACTCTAACCCTAACACTAACCCCTCCCACCCCCCATGATGTGTCACCATCCACTTATTAGCAATATCATTCGTCCTTTGGTTTTTTGAGATTGGCTTATCTCACTTAGCATGATATTCTCCAATTTCACCCATTTGCCTGCAAATGCCATAATTTTATCATTCTTTATGGCTCAGTAATATTCCATTGTACATATATACCACAGTTTCTTTATCCATTCATCAATTGAAGGACATATAGGTTGGTTCCACAATCTGGCTATTGTGAATTGAGCAGCTATGAACATTGATGTGGCTGTATCTCTGTAGTATACTGATTTTAAGTCCTTTGGGTATAGGCCAAGGAGTGGGATAGCTGGGTCAAATGGTGGTTCCATTCCAAGTTTTCTAAGGAGTCTCCACACTGCTTTCCAGAGTGGCTGCACTAATTTGCAACCCCACCAGCAATGTATGAGTATACCTTTCTCCCCACATCCTCTCCAACACCTGTTGTTGCTTGTATTCTTGATAATCGCCATTCTAATTGGGGTGAGATGGAATCTTAGGGTGGTTTTGATTTGCATTTCTCTTATTACTAGATATGTTGAACATTTTTCCATATGTTTGTTGATTGCTTGTACATCTTCTTCTGTGAAGTGTCTATTCATTTCCTTAGCCCATTTGTCGATTAGATTATTTGCATTCTTGGTGTAGAGTTTTTTGAGTTCTTTATAGATTCTGGAGATTAGTGCTCTATCTGAAGTATGATTGGCAAAGATTTTCTCCCACTCTGTAGGCTCTTTCTTCGCATTGCTGATAGTTTCCTTTCCTGAGAGAAAGCTTTTTAGTTTGAATCTATCCCAGTTATTGATTCTTGCTTTTATTTCTTGTGCTATGGGAATCTTGTTGAGGAAGTCTGGTCCTAAGCCGACATGTTGAAGCTCTGGACCTACTTTTTCTTCTATAAGATGCAAGGTCTCTGGTCTGATTCCGAGGTCCTTAATCCATTTTGAGTTTAGTTTTGTGCATGGTGAGAGATAGGTGTTTAGTTTCATTCTGTTGCATATGGATTTCCAATTCTCCCAGCACCATTTGTTGAAGAGGCTATCTTTTCTCCATTGCATATTTTTGGAACCTTTGTCTAGTATGAGAAAATTGTATTTATTTGGGTTTGTGTCCACGTCTTCTATTCTGTACCATTGATCCACCTTTCTATTTTGGTACCAATACCATGCCGTTTTTGTTACTATTGCTTTGTAGTAGAGTTGAAGATCTGGTATTGTGATACCCCCTGCTTCACTCTTTCTGCCAAGGATTGCTTTAGCTATTCTGGGTTTTTTATTCTTCCAGATGAATTTCATAATTGCTTGTTCTATTTCTGTAAGGTACATCATTGGGATTTTAATTGGAATTGCACTGAATCTGTATAGCACTTTTGGTAGTATGGCCATTTTGACAATTTTAATTCTGCCTATCCAAGAACATGGGAGATCTTTCCATCTTCTAAGGTTTTCTTGAATTTATTTCTTTAGTGTTCTGTAGTTCTCATTGTAGAGGTCTTTCACCTCTTTTGTGAGATTGATTCCCACGTATTTTATTTTTTTCGATGCTATTGTGAATGGGGTAGTTTTCCTAATTTCTCTTTCTGAAGGTTCATCACTTATGTATAAAAATGCCTTAGATTTATGTGCATTGATCTTATATCCTGCTACTTTACTGAATTCACTTATGAGATCTAAGAGTTTTCTGGTGGAATTTCCTGGTTCCTCTAAGTATATAATCATATCATCAGCAAATAGGGATAGTTTGAGTTCTTCTTTTCCTATTTATATCCCTTTAATTTCTTTGGTCTGTCTAATTGCTCTGGCTAGAGATTCAAGGACGATATTGAAAAAAAGTGGTGAAAGAGGGCATCCCTTCATTGTTCCAGTTTTTAGGGGGAATGCTTTCAGTTTTTCACCATTTAGAATAATATTGACCATGGGCTTAGCATAGATGGCCTTTACAATGTTAATCAACGTTCCCACTATTCCATTTATTTCTAGTGTATTGAGCATGAAGGGGTGCTGTATTTTATCAAATGCTTTTTCTGCATCTATTGAAATAATCATGTGATTCTTGACTTTAAGTCTACTGATATGGTAAATTACATTTATTGATTTCCTGATGTTGAACCAACCTTGCATCCCTGGGATGAAACCCACTTGATCATGGTGCACTATCTTTTTAATATGTTTTTGTATGCGATTTGCTAAAATTTTGTTGAGAATTTTTGCGTCAATGTTCATTAAGGATATTGGTCTGAAATTTTCTTTCCTCAATGTGTCTCTGTCTGGTTTAGGTATCAGGGTGATATTGGCTTCATAGAATGAGTTTGGGAGGGTTCCCTCCTCTTCTATTTTATGGAATACTTTGAGAAGTATTGGAATGAGCTCTTCTTTAAAGGTTTTGTAGAACTCGGCTGAGAACCCATCTGGTCCTGGACTTTTCTTTGTTGGTAGGCTATTGATGACTTCTTCTATTTCATTACTTGAAATTGATCTATTTAAATTGTGTATGTCCTCCTCGTTCAGTTTAGGAATTCATATGTCTCTAGAATCCTGTTGATGTCTTCAAAATTTTCTATTTTGTTGGAGTATAGATTTTCAAAATAGCTTCTAATTATGTTTTGTATTTCAGTCGTGTCTGTTGTGATATTTCCTTGTTCATTCCGAATTTTAGTGATTTGGGTTTTCTCTCATCTTCTCTTTGTTAGTGTGGCTAAAGGTTTATCAATTTTGTTTATTTTTTCCAAGAACCAACTATTTATTTTGTCAATTTTTTGTATTGTTTCTTTGGTTTCAATTTTGTTGATTTCAGCTCTGAGTTTGACTATTTCCTGTCTTCTACTACTTTTGGTGTTGGTGTGTTCTTCTTTTTCTAGAGCTTTGAGCTGTAGTGTTAGGTCGTTTATTTTTTGAGTTTTACTTCTTTTATTAAATGCGCTCCATGAATTAAATTTTCCTCTAAGTACTGCTTTCATAGTGTCCCAGAGATTTTGATATGATGTTTCTTTGTTCTCATGTACCTCTAAGAATTTTTTAATTTCCTTCCTAATATCTTCTGTTATTCATTCATCATATAATAGCATATTGTTTAATCTCCAGGTGTTGGAGTAGTTTCTGTTTTTTACTCTTTCATTTATTTCTAACTTCAATCCATTATGATCTGATGGAATACAAGGTAGTGTCTCTATCTTCTTGTATTTGCTGACATTAGCTTTGTGGCATAATATATGGTCTATTTTAGAGAAGGATCCATGTGCTGCTGAGAAGAAAGTGTATTCGCTCTTGGTTGGATGGTATATTCTATAAATGTCTGTTAAGTCTAAATTATTGATTGTGTTATTGAGATCTATGGTTTCTTTGTTCAATTTTTGTTTGGAGGATCTGTCCAGTGGTGAGAGAGGTGTGTTAAAATCACCTAGTATTATTGTGTTATGGTCTATTTGGTTTCTAAAATTGAGAAGAATTTGTTTGATGGATGAGCCACTGTTTGGGGCATAGATGTTTATGATTGTTATATCTTGCTGATTTATGCTTCCCTTAAGCAGTATGAAATGTCCTTCTTTATCCCTCTGACTAACTTTGGCTTGAAGTCCACATTATCTGAAATGAGGATGGATACTCCAGCTTTTTTGCTGAGTCCATGTGCATGGTATGATTTTCCCCATCCTTTCACCTTTAGTCTATGGGTATCTCTTTCTATGAGGTGAGTCTCTTGCAGGCAACCTATTGTTGGATCTTTCTTTTTAATCCAATCTGCCAGTCTATGTTTTTTGATTGATGAATTCAGGCCATTAACATTCAGGGTTATTATTGAGATATGATTTGTATTCCCAGTCATTTGGTTCATTTTTAAATTTTATTTATTTATTTATTTTTTTGACACAACTTGGTTCCTCCTTTATTTGACAGTTCCTTTAGGATAATTCCTCCCTTTGCTGATTTGCTTCTTTGTTTTTCATCTCTTCCTCATGGAATATTTTGCTGAGAATATTCTGTAATGCTGGCTTTCTTTTTGTAAATTCTTTTAGCTTTTGTTTATCATGGAATGATTTTATTTCATCATCAAATTTGAAGGTAAGTTTTGATGGGTATAAGATTCTTGGTTGGCATCCATTTTCTTTCAGAACTTGAAAAATGTTGTTCCAGGCCCTTCTAGCTTTTAGGGTCTGGATTGAAAAATCTGCTGATATCCATATTGGTTTCCCCCTGAATGTAATTTGGTTCTTTTCTCTCACAGCCTTTAAAATTCTGTATTTATTTTGTATGTTCAGTATTTTCATTATAATGTGCCTTGGTGTGGGTCTGTTGTAATTTTGTGTATTTGGAGTCCTATAAGCCTCTTGAACTTGATTTTCCATTTCATTCTTCAGATTTGGGAAATTTTCTGATATTATTTCATTGAATAGATTGTTCATTCCTTTGGTTTGTTTCTCTAAGCCTTCCTCAATCCCAATAATTCTCAAATTTGGCCTTTTCATGATATCCCATAGTTCTTGGAGATTTTGTTCATGATTTCTTACCATCTTCTCTGTTTGTTCAACTTTGTTTTCAAGGGAAAATATTTTGTCTTCAATATCTGAGGTTCTGTCTTCCAGGTGTTCTATCCTATTGGTTATGCTTTGTATGGAGTTCTTAATTTGGTTTATTGTTTCCTTCATTTCAAGGATTTCTGTTTGGTTTTTTTTCAATATCTCTAACTCGTTATTGAAATGATCCTTTGCTTCCTGTATTTGCTCTTTTAACTGTCGATTGGTGCGATCATTCAATGCCTGCATTTGCTCTTTCATCTCATCATTCAATGCCGGCATTTGCTCTTTCATCTAATCGTTTGCTTCTCTGATCATTTTAATTATGTACATTCTGAACTCCCTTTCTGTCATATCTTCTGCTATGCTGTCATTGGATTTTATTGATGTAACATCTAGATTTGTTTGGGGCATTTTCTTCCCTTGTTTTTTTATATTGTTCAGGAATCAGTGGATCATTAAGATATTGCAGATTTCCTCTATTGACTTATAATGTCTCTGATGATTGCTAGTATATCCCCTCTTATCCTTCAGTAGCCTGCAGTCTTGGAGGAAGTTGATAATGCGGTGCTCCACTAGGAAGCTGCCTCTCTAGGGTTGGTGACCCTCAGGTGGGGTATATTCCCTGATAGTGGGCAGAGGTGCCTCCACTTGTTGACCAATGGTCATCCAAAGGGGAACTAGGCTGCGGGCTGAGGCAAGGCCTGTTTGTGCCTTTGTCTCTGGTTTTACCATCCTTGTGGGAAAACCTCACCCAGCAGGGAAGACTCACCCGGTGGGGAGGTCTCGCTGCTCAGTTCCCCTCCTACAGGTTCCCCTCAATCTACAACTACCGCCTGGGCTGGGCTGCCTTCCTCTGCAACGTTCCCAGGGGCCCAGACCTACCTCCTGGGCCTGGGAGCCTCACCCTTCGCAGACAAGTCTCCTTAGGCTGTCTCTCCTCAGAGAATCTGCCCGCAGTCCTGGAACCTTTGCTCCACCCTAATGTGTCTCTGTGCGGCTCTTCCACCAAGAAGCCGCCTAGGTCCTGGGACCCTGCTCTGCACCTAATCACCTGGCTATGCGGTCCCTCCTCTGAGCCGCCACCTGGAACCCTGTACAATAGCTCCGAGACCCAGAGACCTGACACACACCTATTCCCCCGGACAGCCGCCCGGTGTTCCGACGCAGTCACTAGGAGTCCAAGCAACTCACTTCACGTCTCCTCCTCCCGTCAACCACCCGTAGTCCTAGGCAGTCACTCCGAGTCCAAGTGAACCGCCCTGTTCCTCCTCCTCCTCGGGGTAGCCCCCAGGGTGTTCAGGAGCAGTCGCTTGGAGACCAAGCAACCCACCGCGCTCCTCCTCCAGGCAGTCCACCAGTGTTCAGGAGCGGTCGTTCTGAGTCTAAACAGCTCACCACGCAGCTCCTCCTCTGGCAACCGCCTGTGGCTCTGATGCAGTCACTCCTAGACCAAGTGACCCGCCACGTTCCTCCTCTTCCTCCGGGCAGTCCCCCGGTGTTCAGAAGCGATCGTTCTGAGTCCAAACAGCTCGCCACGCAGCACCTCCTCAGGCAGCCACTTGGAGCCCTAGTGGTTGCTCCGAGTCCAACTCCTGTGCTGAGCAGCCACCTCTACGATGTTCCCAGTGGTCCGTGTTTACCGACATGCAAGTTTTATAAAGCAAAATGTTGAACTCTTATAGTATAAATTGTTAACTTCTATTAAACATCTTTTCTGCTCCCACTTTTTTATTTGATAAATATTTTTTCTATACTATTCTGAAACATGGATGTTCTTTTTTCCATTTCATAGATGAGGAAACCAAGGTTCAAGGTTTATATACCTGGGCAAAGGTATTCAGTGAAAACTTCATTTCAAGCCAACACGTATGTGTAGAATATGGCCAGCTTGATCAAAACCCTATAAGCAGTACAGATTTCCATTAACCCTGTCAAGAGTATCATGTATGCTTTCTCACTGCATAAAAAGATAATCCAAATAACAAAGCCTAGAGTTTGCACAGCTCAGGAAGAGATGGGCAAAGATGTATTACAATTACTGGTCTGAGTATATTGAACCATCCTTGCATTCCTGGAGTAAATCCCAGTTAATCATTGTGTATGATCTTTTTGATATGCTGTAGGATTAGAATTGGTAGTGTCTTATTGGTAGTTTTTGCATCAATGTCCATCAGGGATATTGGTCTGTAATTTTTCTGTTTTTGTCATACCCATGTCTTATTTTATTATCAGGGTAATGCTGACCTTGTTAAAAAAAGTTTTGAAGTTTCCTCTATTTTAATTTTGTTATAATAGTTTAAGAATAATTGGTTTTAGTTCTTCTTTAAAACTTTGGTAGAGGGGCTGAGGGTGTGGTTCAGTGATAGAGTATGTGCTTAGCATGCACAAAACCCTGGGTTCAATCCTTAGCACAAGAGAATAATGGCATTATTGAATTGGTACAATTCAACAGTGAAGTCATTTGCTCTTGGGTTTTTCTTTGCTGGAGACTTTATTTTGGATTCAATTGTGTTACTTTTGTTCAGTTCAGGTTTTCTGTATTTTCATGATTCAGTTCACACAGGTTATGTGGCCAAAAATTTATCTGCATCTTCTAGGTTTCCAAATTCTTTGATGTATGATTGTTCAGAATAGTACCCAATGATCTTTGTATCTCTGTGGTATAAGTCGTAATGCCTTCTTTTTCATCTTTAATTTTGTTTAGTTGGGTAGGTATTGTCTCCTTTTTCTTGGTTAGTATAGGTAAAGGTTGTCAATTTTTTCTTTCAAAAATAATCTCCTTTTTGTTGATCTTTTGTAGGTTTAATACTTCATTTATTACTGTTCTAATGTGTTATTTCTTTCCTTCCCCTATGTTTTAAAGTTTAGTTTGTTCTTGCTTTCCTAGTTCTCTGAGATGCACCAGTAGGTTGTTTATTTAAAATATTTGTATTTCCTTGATGTAGGTATTTATTGCTATAAACTTACCTGTCAGTATTGCTTTTACTATTTTTCTTAAGTTTTGGTCTGTGGTTTTCCTGTTTTCATCTGTTTCAAGAAATTTTTAATTTCCCTTTTGATTTATTTGATGACCTATTGTTCATTCAATAGCACACTACCTAGTTTCAATGAATGTGTACAGTTTTTAAAGTTCTTTATGTTGTTAATTGCTAGTTTTATTCCATTGTGGTCGGAAATGGCATGTGATATGGTCTCCTGTTCTTTCTATTTGTTGAGACATGTTGTGGGCTAATATATGGCCTTCTGGAGCATGTTCCATGTGCTGATGACAAGAAAGTAATTTATGCAGCTGTTAAATAAAATATTCTACAAATGTTAGCTCCATTTGATCTATGCTATAATTTAATTCCAGTGTTTCTTTGTTGATTTTTTTTTTTTTTTGGTTGATATTTCTAATACAAAAGTGAGGGGTTGAGAAACAACTGTTGTTGCATTGGGGCCTATCTCTCCCTTTATATCTAATAATGTGTGCTTTATAAAATTTGTACTCCAGCATTAGATTCATATACATTTACAACTGTCATATCTTCTTGTTGAATTGATCCTTTGATCATTATACAGTGACCTTCTTTTTCTCTCTTTATAGTTTTTGATTCAAAGTCTGTTTTATCTGACATAAGGGTAACTATTCCTGCTTCTTTTTGGTTTCTATTTGTGTAAAATGTATTTTTCCATCCCTGTATTTTCATGTGTGTGTGTGTTGTCACTGGTGGAGTTAGCTCCTCACAGGCAGCTTATTATTGGGGCTATTTTTAGTGAAGCACTATTTTTAGTGCTTCAGCCAATCTGTATCTTTTAATTGGGGAATTTAATCTATTTATATGCAAGGTTATTATTGATATGTAAAGGTTTATTCCTGATATTTTGTTAATTTTCTTCTGGAATTTGAATATTCTTTGTTCTTTTCTTCTGCTACTATTTATCTTTGTGGCTTTTTTTTTTCTTTTCTTTTGTGTATCTGCTCTTCTGTTGGGTTTTATACCTTTACATGTTTTCATAATGATAATTATCTTTCTTTTGCTTCTAGGTATAGAAGTCTTTACACATCTTTGAAAGGCTGATCTGGTGATGATGCAGTTCCACAGTTTTTGCTTACCTTATAAATCATTTATTTCTTCTTTGCTTCTGAAGGATAGCTTTGCAGGTTACTATATTCTCAGTTGGCAGTTATTTTCCTTCAGAACTCATTTCCTTCTAATCTTTAAGAAAGGTATTTATTCTAAGATCTAGACAAAGACAAAGAAAACCACTATCATCACTCTTATTCAACATAGTTCTGGAAGTGTTAACCAGAGAAAGAGGTAAGACAAAAATATTAAAGGCATACAAATAGAAATAAAGAAAGTCATATTGTCTTTGTTCACAAGAAAAAAATGAAATATTCAACCAAAAAATTTTTAGAACTTATAAACAAATTCAGTAGAGTTGCAGGATAGAAAATCAATATGCAAAAATCAGTAGCATTTTATATAACAATAATAAAATTTCTGAGAAAGAAATCAAGAAAATATTCCCATTTATGATCAAATCAAAAAATAAAATTATTTAGTGATAACTTTGACCAAGGAAGAGAATAACCTCTATAATGGAAATGATAAATCACTGATAAAAGAAACTTGAAGAAGACACATACAGAAAAGGTTGGACAGATCTCTCTTGTTCATGGATAGAAAGAAATAATATTGTTAAAATGACAATATTACCAAAAGCAATTTACGGATTCAATGCAATCCCCATCAAAATACCAATGGTATTCTTCACAGAAATGGGGGAGAGGGTGTTTTATTCAGTTTTTTAGCTGCTGTGACTAAAAGGATCTGACCAGAATAAATTTAGGGGAGGAAAAGTTTATTTAGGAACTCATGGCTCAGAGGTCTCAATCCATAGACAGCAGGCTCCATTCCTTGGGGATTGAGGTAAGGCTGACATCATGACAGGAGAGTGTGGTGGAGTAAACAACTCACACCATGATCAGGAAGCAGAGAGAGTCCACTCACCAGATACAAATGTATACCCAAAGTCGCACCCAATTCCCACCTCCTCCAGCTATACCCTACCACTTTCAGTTACCACTCAGTTAATCCCTATCAGGGGATTAAGTCACTGATTTGATTAAGTCTCTCACAACCCAATGGTTTCTCCTTTGAATCATCTTGAATTGTCTCACATGTGAACTTTTGGGAGACACCTCACATCTGAACCATAACAGAGGAGGAATCCTAAAGTTTACATGAAAGCACAAAAGACCCTGAATAACCAAATCAATCTTGAACAAAAATAACAAGTCTGAACACATAGCAACACTGATCTCAAGACATAACATGGAGATGGAGAAACCAATTTTGGATGATATTGACATATAAATTGACAAATGGACCAGTGAAGCAGACAGGAGTTTCCAGAAATAAATCCACACATTTAAAGCCAACTGATTCTTCACAAAGGCACCAAAATTATACCTTGGAAAAAGTACACCCTCTTCAATAAACGTACTGGATATTCATACGCAAAAGGATGAAATTTGACCCTTCTCTCTCACAATCAATAAAAATCAATGTAGATCAAAACCTAAACGTAAGATCTGAAACCACAAATCTACTAGAAGAAAACTCAGACATTGGTATAAACAATGATATATATATAGATATTTTTGGATAAGACCTCAAAAGCACAGACAAAAAAAGCAAAAACAGAAAAATGGGATTATCAAACCAAGAAGCTTCTGCACAGCAAAGGAAACAACAATGGAGTGAAAAGATACCATATCATCTCAGTCAGGATGATTATTACAAAAAAAATAACAAATGCTGGCAAGGATGCAGAGAAAAAGGGAACTCTTATACACTAGTGGAAATGTAAATTAGTATAGCCATAATAGAGAACACTATAGAGTCTCATAGAGTCTCATTAAAAACCTAGAAATACAATGACAATATGATCTAGCTGTCCCTCTTCTGAATATGTAACCAAAGAAAATGAAATCAAATCAGCATATTAAAGAGATATCCTCACCCGCATTTTCATTGTAACAAACAAAAAAAAGTGTACATTACTGGATGAATGGATAAAGAAAATGTGGTGTAATGTGCATAATGGAATACTATTTGATCATCAAAAGAATGAAATTCTGTCATTTGCAGCAAAACTGCTGGAAGTGAACATTGTGTTAGGTGAATCCAGTCAGAAACAGAAAGCAAATACCGTATGTTCTCTCACAAACCCAGACGTCAAAGTAGGAAAAAGAAGAGAAATTACTAGTAATTAAGAAGGGGAGGAGAGAGTGAGGACAGAGGGAGGTTGGATAAGCGATACCAAATATAGGACATATGATTTCTAGTGTTCTACAGCACAGTAGGGTAACTGTTTGACAAAATGCTTTTATATATTTTATGAAAAACTAGAAGAGAGGAGTTTGAAGCCTTTATACATAAGGAAATCATGCAAAGATGGAAATGTTAATTGCCCTGGTTTGATCAATACCTACTGTATACATGTGTTGAAATATCAAACAATACTCCATAAATATTTACAATTATCTCGTGTTAACTAAAAGGAAAAACTAAAACTAAAAATACCCTGAGCTGACTCAGGCCACACAACCGTTAAGTGACAAAGTAACCAGTTAAGTTTCAAAGCGGGTCTGCCACTATTTGGTCGCCATCCCAGACAGTGACCAATCAGACCATCCTGGCCTCACCTCTGGGGTTTTTCAGTGCAACAGAGGGGAGATTCTCAACCACAACCTCTGTAACTGGCAGATGCAGATGGAAACAGAAAAAACAGAAAACAGTGAGTCTTGCGCTGGACAGCTGGAGCGCAGAAGAGTTCAGAAGTGGGCGGGTGTATGAGTTTAAAAAAAAAAGTGGGGGTGGAAACCCCACCAGCCAAGTTGAAAAAAATAACTGAAGTGCGCCTATCTCCCGGCCGGAGCCCCTCCCCTCGGCCCGGCTGCGCGGGAGGAGTGTGACCCAGGTGCCGCTTCCTCCCTCCGTTCAGGGTCAGGAGCCAGTGAGCGCGACCCTCGCCGCTGCCGCGTTTCGTACCCTAGGCCTCTCGGCCTCAGACTGGGTCGCCGCCCAGGACCCGTCGGAGATGAGCAACCGCAACTTCACGTCGCTGCCCCCTCACCACGGTGAGTACCCGCCCCGGGAAGGGGTCCTTGGCTCACCGCACGCTGCGGCCGGACAGGAGCGCATGGGTCGGGCGCGGTCGCGGACACCCGCCAGTCGTGCCGTGCCACCTCTGAACCTGACGCCGGCCCCAGACCCTCTGCGCCTTTGGCTCGGGTGGGTCCCTGTCCCACGTTCCCGACTCCCACCCGCGGGCTCTGTGCGCCCGAAGCCTGGACAGGCCGCCAGCCGGCCAACTCCGGCGCGTCCGCTCGCTTTCTGTTTCTTTGTGTGGGGCTAGTGAAGTGCCTGGGGCCAGAACTTGTCCCGCTAAGAGAATAAAGAAGGCGCCTGCTAGGAGGGAGCGGCAGAGCCTTAAGCAACCCAGAGTCCACTAGAGTCGAAGTTGCTTTCTGGGCCGCTGCCGCGCAGGGGAACAGAGGGCAGGACTCTGGCAAACTCCAGCTAACTCCAGCCGCTTCGCGGGACTTGCTTGCTTCCTTCAGAGTCTAGGGAAGAACACAGTGTTGGAGGGATCCGCTAGTCTTCACTCTTTGGGGGTGTTAGATAGCACACGTTTTCTTCCTAACAGGAAATCGTTCGCCCTGAGATTTTTTTTGTGGATGCTCGGAAAAATTGCTGGGCCTCTCCTCGCCCTTGTGCTCTGACTTGGGGCTTTTGCGACAAAAACTGTTTTTTATTTTCTTTGTTTTTTGTTTGTTTGTTTGTTTTCTGTTTTTTAAATGACTGTTTATCCTTTTATCCCCACCCTGGCCAAATAAGATTATTAGTCTATCAAAGAGGAGATATTTTGAATCTATAATGTGATCAATTTATACTATTAATATAATGATGTGAGTATTGGAGACACCCACTCTAATAATCTTTGAAATGCAGGTGGTAGTGAGACCTGTCCCAGCCCAAGCCAGGGCATGGATGAGAAAGTTTAGATCTGCAGGTGTGTATTCCATGCCTGTAAGTGCACAGGACTATGTTTATGCCCTGAAGCTTGCTTGGGTCAGGTCATGTAGCAGACAGTATTCCTACAAGGGAACCTGGGCTCCTGGGCTTCGTTGTCAGTATTGGATAAGCTATGCCACTTATTAAAAAGTAAACCTCTCTTAGCTCCAATTTTGCCTTCTGCAAAATGGGAATAATAATAGAATATTATTCATTGGGTTGTAAAAATTAAGTGCATCTATACAACTCAGCACAGACTAACATATACCATGTGCTCAATGAATGTCAGGCATCTTTATATTAACTTTACATAAGACTACAGTCCCTGAGTTCATGAGTAATAGTGTGTTTACATATGAGTATGTTCCAAATCCTGGGTTAAGGGCTCAGAAGACAGAAACCACTGTGATCATTTCTGTTCAGGCACTGCCAAAGTTCAGGCTGCAGCCATTCCCAAAGAGGATTGCTCACCCCTACCACACCCTCCAATGAGTTCTTCAGGATTCCAGTTTCAGACCTTGACCAATGACTGCAAACACCTCCCTTCTGGGATTGATAGAGATGCAGCCCTTGCTTGCATACCATTCCAGATTACCCTCTGAAGTTGATTTATGGCAGGATCCCTGCTGTGGGAGAACTCTGGGGCCCCATTTCTCACCGATAACTCAGACAGGATGTGTCTATATCCTGTGGCAGTTTACATAGCTGTAACTGCTCCTCAGAACCAGAGGTTAGAGTGGAGAAGACCTGCTTCTGTCAACCAGGCCTGCCCTGCCCAGCTGCATTCAGCCTGCTCTCCTAGGCTTGAATGCCATAGTCACTGTGAGTGACTCATGCACAGCAGTCCTGTTGCCTTGCCCTTGGCTGGAAGGGGTCAGCGCTCAGTGAGGAGACAGCCAGGTTTGGCAGCTTTATATAGAATTTGCTGCCTCTGGCAGAAGCGGTGAGGATTGTATTAAGTGCCAAATGAGATTCCATCACAGTCATTGCTCAATCCCTCCAGATATTGGTGGTGTTAGGAGTCACATGGGGCTGGCATAATCACCGAAACTTTCCCAGGGTGCCCTTGGCTAAGCAAGTATTTCTGGGAACTTGCAAAGCTCTCTGGGAAGTAGAAGGGTGTGGGGAAAGAGGCATTCTATATTTGTAAAGGGAGCAGATAAATGAGAGGTTGAACAAGCCAAGTCAGTTTGCTTCTTTGAATTATATAGATAGATTTTTTTTTTCTTCAAATGTCTTTCTGACACCTTAACCCTAACACCTTCCAGTGACTGAGCCAACACAATTGCCCCACAAGCACTAGTTAAAATCCAAACCCAACAAACAAGTTTGAATGAGATGAATAAAGAGTTAAAGACAGGGAAGACAAAAACAATTTCTTCCCACCCCAAGGGCAGTGACCTTATTGATTGTTGAGAATTCTTCTGGAAGCATTATATGCATGTACAATTACTTCTTAGTTTACATAATGGAACCTGTTTCATATATTCTACTCCATCTTACATTTTTCTGTAAGAACATCTTAAAGATTATACCTTACCACCATATATAGACTAATTTTTCTGGGGACTGCAGAGTATGAACTGTACAAATCTATGAACAAATTGTTTTTATTTATTTGTTTATTTATTTAACCAATTTCTCTGCTAATTGGCATTTAGGATATGTGCAGATTTATTTATAATTTTTATTCAACCAGATGCAGTGCTGCCATGGCAACCCTTATAAGTTGAGTTTTATTTGCATGTGATTGTAGACTTTTAGGAAAAATTCACCCACCCCAAAATTTAATTTACAGAACAAAAAAACTATGTTTAAAATGTTAGTAGATACTCAGAAACCCCTCCTAAAGGTCACACCATTTTCTAATGCTAACTTATGTGTAGCTACTTCCCCACATTCTTACTTACATTGTATAGTGTTCATCTTGGTTAGATTGATGGGTAGAAAATGTTGTCACTTTGAAATGTGCCTCTTTAATTACAAGTAAGGCTGAGCATGTTTTCTTGCCGCTCACAGCCCCACCTGCTTGTGTAGTCAGGCCTGGGCATTTACTGACTATAGGAGAAATGCAAAATACCTCATAGCCTCAGTTTTCTCATCTGTTGGTGGAAATAATATGAGCTACTTCACAGGACTCACCTGATAGACAAGAGTGTAAACGCCTGCCCCCATGCCCAGCAATAATGGTATGGAGGTAGCAGTTGCTAACGGAATTTATCAAAGCACACTTGATCTGCAGATGCTGGTAATTTCAGAATTCTCTTTTGCAGATGACTGACTGTTGTTCTTGATTTTGATAATATAGCAACATTAATGCTTCTAGGCCAAGCCCTGCTAAGGGCCTTGCCCGGGTCACCTTTCCATGCCTGGAGAGATGAGCATTTGCTTACCTTTTTGGCAGAGGGAACACTTGAGGCTTAGGGGAGATTGGCTGCCAGGGGGCTCCAAGATACTGAGTTCAAAGTTAGGCTGAGGACAGAGGCTGCCAGATCCCACAACCAGCTAAGGCCTATCTGAGCAGGGGATTAGGATATGTGGAGGTTGGTAGCTGATGTGCATCCTGCCCTCTACAGGGGCTCTGGAAAATCACCTCAGAGCAGGTCACACAGAAAGACTGTGTGTGGCATTGGCATTGGGAACCTGTCAGCTGCTCTCCCTCTACTCCCCACTCCTCATCTAGGCCCACAGCTCAACCCCAATCCTTAACTGCCCATTATCACTCCCTTTCTTGTGGTCAGACCCGCCCTGCCTTGGGCGTTCCCTGATGGCTGGCCCCTGATGCACCCACCCCAAGCCTGTCTGCCTCTCCTGCTTCATCCTTCACAAATGTCTGCATGAGGCCCTCAGGCTTTCTGGATAAATGCCCCCCACCCCCCTGCCACACACACACACACACACACACACACACACACACACACACGCACACACATACACACACCTGCTTGTCTATCAAGGCCCAGATTATGAAATCCCATCTCAGAAATTTTTCCCAACCCCAGACACCAACTACTACAGCCCAGGGGACACTTTTCAGTCCTGACAGTTTCCTATGCATGTCCCCTTCCCAGAATTCTGACCTCCTAAAAGACTCCATGACACCCCCTGCCCACAACTTGGATCCTGACACACAGAGTGGCTGGACAAGCCACTTGGGTACAAATGAATGATTGCACAGATGGCCCTAAGGCCAACACTCTCAGGGCCAGGGCCATTCTAAAGCCAAAGGCCCATTCCAAAGGCCTGAAGTACCTTTTAAAAATCATACATTCAGTCAGTTGCTCCTAGACCGGAACTTGGCATGTACCAGGAGGCCAGTAAATAGCAAATTGAAACAGACAGAAAGTCAAACCAAAACACATTCTCAGACCACAGCAAGGAGGGCCCAGAAATCCCCTCCCACCTAGCACTGAGTCATATTTCTTGTCCTCTCCTCCTCCCTTCACCCACCCTTATTCTCCCCCACCTCCCACTCATCCTGGCCTGGAAATTTCTTTAGATCATTATATAATCTGACCTTTTGAGGAAATGCTGGCCTCTACGCTTAATTATTATACATTTTAATTTTTGTACATTCTTCCCAAACAATGTTGCTGTACAAAATCTTAGCCCGTGTCAGAAACTGACAAGGTCCCCTATCCCCTGGTGCATTGCAGAGCCCAACCCCCTGGCTCTGGATTCCATCTTGGGCAAGACGAGGGTCAGGCAGGGCTTTTGTAAGACTCCTCCACACACCCTCCCAGCCTCTGGGGAGCCTGTGCATATTGGCATTTCATAGGCAAACCCCTGTCTGCGCTCGGGGAAGGCCGCTTGCTACTGACCCAACCCTGCTCTTCCTCTTGTTCTATCACCTCCACAGCCTCCACTTCATCATCTCTCATTCATACCTCTTGTTGACCCTTTATTATAGTTCTCTTGTTTCTGCTTAGCTGGCAAACTCCTTCCTTCCATGTTAAATCCACACACTCCATCTCATACTGCCAAAGAATTGTGGTCACCGTTCCAGGGCTGTGTAAAAAGCACTCACCTATTTGGGGTCATTTGTGAGTGGCCAGCCCTGGGCATGGCGGCCTCAGTTATCTCATGGCACTGACACACCCTGGGCACAGCTCTCTATCTCTGCTTTGCATGGGATGGTAGTGACTGAGGCATCTCTCAGAGAGTGCTACCACCAGAACCCCTTGCACCTCCTTCTCCTGCATGCATTTTGCACACTAACAGAGGGCCAAGTACGGGGCTTCCAGCTGAATGCAAACCCAAATGCTGTTATTTTTCCCCTAGACTCTGTATTGGAGAATCTTTATATTTTATCAGCAGCTGATGAATACCCATACCTTCAGCAGAATCTCAGGGGAAGGAAATTGTGGTTTGACAGATGATCAAAACCTGTGTCTTTTGTGTTGGGCCCCAGTTGGTGACTTCTCTGTTCACCAAGCATCAGAGTCTACTTCCTTTACCATCATTTCTCACTTGAGATGCTTGCTAAAACCTACACGCATACCTTATCAATACTAGAGGCTTCAAGTTCAGGTTCCCCTTCACTACTGTTTAAAAATTACTTGTCCAAATACCCTTTGTCAATGTACTAATGACAAAAATGAGTAGTACCAGCTAGTAAATGGCATTTGGAGTCCAAAGATTTAGTTTATAATCTAGACCCACTGTGAGCTGTGACCTTGGACCAGTTGCTGGGCTTTTTTACATCCCAGTTCATTATCCAAAACAGACCAGCTGGTCTCAGGAGTGTGCAACCGTGTGTTCCCACAAGGCCCAGTGCCCAGAGGGCCCTGTGCTCACTTGGCTTCATGTTCTGTTCTCACTATTTAAAAGTCTTTATATTTCAGCATTTTGATCTTGCACTAGGCCCCCAAATTCTGTAGCTAGTCTTGATCCCATAATAATTCCACCTTAGGAGTTTGTTTTGAGGATTAACTGTCTTCTCATAGATAAAATTCCTAGTGTGGTACCTGGTCTGTACTCATGGTCATGCTTAATGACTGCAACTCACTGAGTGTTGAGTGTGTCCTGCTCCCTCCACACTCCCCAGCCTTGCCTCTGATTGACCATGTGCCACTGCAAATCATACTCCAAACAGGGACGGGCTTCCCAGATCCCAGAGAGCCCAGGGCAAGGCCCTACACTCAGCAGGGCCGCCTCCTCCCTCTGAACCTTGAGAATTGAATCCTCACACTGAGGGTTTTTCTTTTAATCATTTTTATTGGTGCATTTTAATTATACATAATAGTGGGATTCATTGTGATGCATTTGTTCATGTGTGCATGTAATTTGACCAGTCTCACTGCCCAGTATCTCTTCTTTCCCTCTTCTTTTCCCTCCCTGTAATCCCCTTCCTCTATTCTAGTGGGTTTCCTTCTGTTTTTTTTTTTTTTTTAATTAGCGCATTATAATTTTGCAGTGGCATTCATTGTGGTATATTCACACACAGAATAATTTGTTCAGTTTCATAGAATAATTTGTTCAGTTTCATTCCCCAGTAGCTCCCCATGCCTCCATTTGTCCCTCCCTCCTCGCAATTCCCTTTCCTGGTCTCTCTTCTATTTAGTTAAAATAGTCAAGAGAGAAAAAGGAATGAAAAAGGGATCATCTTCACATCTTTGCCAAAGGTCCATCTAGGTGTCCCTAATCTGGGAAACACTGCAACCCAGTTGTCGACTTCACACACTAGCTGTGCAGTTGGGATGAATCTCTTAGTTTCTGCAGATCCATTTTCACACCTGGTACTGGGCTGTGGTGTTATCTCTGCCCCCTGCCTCACAGGATAGCAGGAATCTCAGCTCTGTTCTCCATGGGGAAGAATGGGCTCTTTAAAAATATCTTGTGGGATGGATGGATGGATGGATGGATGTCCCTATGTGAAGGTCCAACCAGCACAGGCAAGCGTCTAAAGCATGCCATCATTCCACTATTACTGCACCTCCTCCCAACTATGTGTAAGACCCCGTCTCTTGGTGACCAAAGTAGACTCCGAGTTCCTCTTGGCTCTGCCCTCCCCCTCCCTTCAGCTGCCCGTGCACCCTGCTCCCTGGCCTGATGGCTCCTTCCTACTCCCTGGCCTGATGCCATCTCCCTTTCAGTGTTTCCTGGCATTCGTCATTTCTCTGGTATGCGTTATGCTCTCCTTTGAATGGGTTCACAACTGGGATTCTCTGGGGTGCTCTTGAAAACCTTGGCTCCCATCTGTCCAAGAGGGCTCCTTCTTGGCCTATTCCAGCCCACCCCGGGCTCCTGTGAGGCCTCTATGAGGAAACCCAGTCCTTGCTTCTTTGGATCATGCCTGAGACTGATGTATCATTTAATCTTTCTTCCCTCAACTTCTGCAGAACTTATTTTAGTGAAATTAATCTTAGCTATGGCAAAAATCATAAGATTTTTTAAATTTCATAATCTTTTTTTTTTTTTTCACCAACTCAATAAACTCTCCTGACCTCTCCTCTCCTTACAGTGACTATATCCCTGACTCAAAGCTGGGACAGGCTGCACTTGACATAAGTTATCTCATTTCACCCTTGAATGGCCCCAGGGGAGGTATTTTTATCTCTCTTTTGCATATGATGATACTGAAACCAAGAGTAGATGAGACAGGACTTTGCAGAGAGCCCCTGACAGACCCTAATGGTCCCCTTCTCTTTACGTACCTTCCCAAGGCTATACAGGAGCAGCTCAACCAGTTGCACTCACCCTCAGACACAGTACTCAGGGTCCACAGTGCTTTTAAAGTTCCACGAACATGCATTTGTTTCTTTTAAAATTAGAAGGAAGGAAATTATATTTAAGGTCAAAGAGTACATCTGTCTTTATACCCATCTAACCATAAACTATACTTTTCAATATTGGCTCATGGAAGTCCCAAGGTGGCCCTGATCCCAGCCACCTGAGGCTGAAGGACTGGGGGTGGCCCTCCCCCACACACTTCTCTCTTTTCATTTTCTATCCCTTTCTCTTACTCTGTTGGCCTTTTAAGTTGCAGAGTTAGACTGTTCTTCATTCAAAAGTTTAAAAATAAGCTTCCTTTGCCTGTTTCATTATTTCAAAGGCAATCCAGGTTCGTTGTAGAATCATAGGTACATGACCAGGAGCCAGGATGTAGGAAGGTTCTTTGAGAAGAAGGCAACTTGAAGATACTCATGGGTTGGACAGGTAATGAGTAGAGAGCAGTTCAGAGGAGATTTGGATAGAATGGGGCCCAGTGGGGAGCTGCGGAGACACTGATCCCTGGAACTTAGGGCACAGGGTGGATGTGGAGCAAGACCCCAAACCAGGGCCTCAGCACAGGTGCACGCTTGGCAAGGGCCCACTCTTTTCCTCAGTGAGGATGTATACATGTTGTTCCCCATTTAACCCTGAAGATGTTACCCATGTGGATACTGTTAATTCCAGGTGAGCGATGTGGCAGCAGAGGTTCAAAGAGTCACCTCCCCAGGGCTTCCGGGAGCACCATCAACACTGTACAGCCTTGAAGCCTGCCGTTTCTCCTCCACCTCTGGGACTCTGTTGCCTGACATGCAGGCTGAAGGCTGCCTTGACCTCTTGCCCTTCTGTTTGGCTCCACAGAGCCTTCGGTCGCTGTCCCAGCCTCTGGAGGAAAGGCCTTTCTTTGTCTACCCTATCCAGGGCCTTATGTGCTCTTCCACCTTGCTTGGCTTTCACCCACTTGGTGGCCCAACAGCTGCTAATGCAGCCGTCCAAAGGCTGACTGGTGGCTATGAGTGAGTCCTGCCAGCCCAGGCCAACCCACTGTCCCCAGAGATGCAGTGGGCAGCTGCCTCTCAGGGTGACTGCAAGGGCACCGGAGGGAATAATGTCCTGCCCCCACCAATTCCTGGAATGCCTCCACCCGAGAACCACCCCTGAGCTGGCAGCTCTGTCTTGTGTTAAAATGCAGAAAGCCCTAGGACCTTCGCCACTGCCTGACTGCATTTTGTGTTCCACCTCGCTGGGTACTTCCAAAATTGTCACCTCTCCTCAGTTCAAGAGGCGCTGCTCATCTGCCCTCCAAATGAACAGAGCAAGCTCAGGAAAGTTAAGTGATTTGGCAGAATTCACAAAACCAGGTTGTAGTAGATAGAGATGAACAGGAATATGGGTCTCCACCTCCTCTGTGAGTGGCCTCTTTGTGCCCCAGAAATTCTTTCATGGGATTTCTAAGTGGGAGGAGCTGAGGATGGAAGGGCCATGAAAAGGAAGAAATTGTGATGCTGGCCTTACATTTTCCCATTCCTTCTTTCTCCTACTCCAACATGTACACAAATGCACACACATTCACGGACACACATACACAGTTGTTTCTTCTCACACACCAACTCCTTGCATTCCGCAGCAACGGACAGGTGTGAGCCTGAAGCTTGAGGAGAGTTATCTTGGGATCTGGCTCATCCTGGGACAGGGTAGATAAGCATTTACTTCATAGATCCTATTGACCTCCCAGAGATAACTGGTAAAATAAATGCTGACTATAACATCTTTAGTCTTGGGCATCAAGTACCCAGTGCTTTTGAAACTTTCCTACTCCAGTGTTTTGGGGATGCTGTACCCATTTCTTTACCTGCAAACGGAATATGTCCAGAACACCTGGCTACCACCTGCAAGGTGCTCCAACCCTCACAGCTGCTTCTATCTTATCTCACCCAAGGTCATTGTGGTAATGAGGCCCCACCAGGCTGATAGTGTCATGAAAATTTGAAGAATTCAGCGAAGTTGTTTTGGCTGCTTGGGGTTTGGTTCAATATTATCTTTCCTATGCCCTTCCCCATTGAACTTACCCCAAGTCTATCAATAAAGACAAGAGAGACCGCGCACAGTGGTGCAGGCCTGTAATCACAGCAGCTCAGAAGGCTGAGGCAGGAGGATTGTGAGTTCAAAGCCGGCCTCAGCAAAAGCAAGGCTCTAAGCAACTCAGTGAGACCCTGTTTCTAAATGAAATACAGAATAGGGCTGGGAATGCGGCTCAATGGTCGAGTGCCCCTGAGTTCAATCCCCAGTACCAAAAGGCAAAAAAACAGACAAAGAAAGGCACCTTCCCTCTGGAAGGTTGCCTGTGACTGCCCCTCAAACTATTCACCAATAGTTAAATTCTCGAATCAGTTTCCAAATATGACTCCTGTGTACATCCTTCTTTATTCCAGACCTATCACATGATCTGTGTTGGGCTGCAGGTAACATGAGCCATGACCCTTTGGCTTTCCACCCACCTATAGTGAATTCAAGCCAGAGCACAGCAGTGGATCTGATGCACACTGACTTTAATCCAGTGGGTTCCTTCTGTGTGCAAAGTCCTGCAGAGAATACAGGAGGGTTTACATGTTGTCAAAGGGCCTTAGCTTAGTTATGGAGCAAGACCCAAGAATATCAGGACACAAAACAAGTCTAAATGTCATTCAGAAGCAGCCTGACCCACAGGACACTCACCACACCTAGTTCAGGCACATGTGACTAAGCTGGTCTCCTCTGGAATGAAAGCCATATATCTCTGAATCTTCAGAATAAGTAACTTCCCACCTGAGGACTGACCCACCCCAAAAGGCATACACAAAATAATGATGTCACAACTGTAAGTCATCATTGCAATTATTTTTAATCTTTTATTATTTGTTAGTAGCAGTGACAATATTAAAAATTAATTCTTAGCTGAAGTTCAGAAATACATGAGACAAAAGCCAATGTGATCCAATTGAGTAGAGAATGAGAGATCTGGTGACCATATCCCGAGGGCCCTTGTGATAGATAGCTCCATCCTGAGACAAGTATGAAAATTCCTGCCAAGTGCCTACCAGAGTCAGAACAGTTAACCAGTAACAGTCCCTACTTCTTGCCAGAAATAATGCTCTGGGCTTAGATCTTAGATGATCCTTCCTGATAAGCCATTTCTATCAAAGTTGCAAAATGTTTTCATTGTGGTTGAATGTTTGCTGATAGCCAGACTATAACACATACACAGCCATTTATCACTTCTCTAATTCTATGAGACAAGTTATCAGACTTCAGAAGCCCTGTGCTCATACTCTACAAAGAAAATCTGGAAAGTTGGAAAAGAAAGTGGATGTAAATTTCTATTATGAAAGCAATTCATTCATAAGTGTTTCTAATTACTATACATCCCTGGTTTCATCATTGGAAGCATTTCATATTACGGTGGCTCCACCTCGTCATGGTCCTTGGAATTGAGAAGAGATGAAGATAGTGCAAGATACCACCCCTGCCCTCAAAGTATTGCTGGGTTTCTTGGGATACTGAAGTACACACCATGATATAAATAAAAAGAATTCACTTCTCCTGGTGAGAAAGAGCTTATCACATGAATTCAGCTTTCAGATTGAATTGCTCTGACTTAGCTAAATAGACATTTAGATATTTAAAGAATAACTTCAAGTCATATAACTTTCCTTGTATATTTTGGTACCTTTCTAGCTAAGAGTAAATTACAGTGAATTTCTACTTTATCATCTTTACTTGTTTAATTAAAATCTTGTACTTGCAGAAACAAGTCATTTGTGATCAATGTTGATTTTTGAGAATACTCCAAATCTGGAGAATGACTTGAGTGAGGACAAGTTGCAAGAATATAAAATAGAAAAAATAGTGCCAACATAGAGTCCTCCCTTGTGCAAGGCTGGCCTGGCCTTTGTAAATGGGAGACAAACATTGTCTACTAGCATCCTGGCCATCATCCTCTTGTTGGCCATCATCCTGTGTTGTGAGCTGAGTGCCCTGGAAGGTACCCCCTTCTTCAGGGTGCAGGACACCACTATAAGTGGCAGGACTGTGATTTGACCCCAGTGGGCTCAACTTCTGGGCCCCCTCTGAGTCCCTCCTACAAAACACTCTCTCATAAGTGCAGGAAATGAGGACTTTTGAAGGAGAACAAAGTTTTCATTCACAGGGAAGTGAAGGAAAGTTGGTTCAAATAGGCTAAATACATTTATTTATATCGGACTTTGGTAATTACCCCTTGGTCATTTCCTATTTAAGAATCCTGGAACCTCTGAAACCCCCTTTTGAAACAGTCTATTTTTAAAAGTTCATTTGAGTGAAACAATGTTTGTCATTCACTGAGAAAACAAACAATGCTGGAGGAAGTTAAAATTCATCTTTGAGGACATGGTAGTCAAAAGCAGATGAAATGCCTGGTGCTCCTTCAAGAGAAGATGCCCTGAGAGCCCCTGCTTCCCACTCATGAGCACTTCTGAGCCTTCTTATTATTTCCTTGGAGGCTTTTGGTTTCTGTTTTGTTTCCAGAGTGGTGCTTTTGATAAAAGCCATCTCTGAGGTTGTACTGTGTTGGAGACATAATTATCTAAGTTCCTGGCCACACCAGCCTCCTTGTCCCAGAGCTGTGGAGTAACTTTATGGGGAAATGAAAGGCTGACCTCCCACTCCCCTGCCCCACAGGCCCTGATGATAGCTCTCCTTTGAAATCCCCACATTGAAACCCTCCCCAAGAACAAATGAGTTCTGTGCCCCAGAGCCTGTGTCTTCTAGGGCAGTAACTTCCACCTGGAACCTGTGCTGCAGCCTTCCTAGACCAAACCCTAAGTTTGGCCAGGCTATGGCTATTTGAATAGGCCCTTTGTGGGATCCTAACACCCCCAGGGCTCAGGGTTCCTCTGTGGCAGGGCCTAGCCAACCAGTGTCCCATGCCAGTCAGAGCCACATGCATGAGTCCCAGCAGCTGTGGATTCAGCCCAACACTGAGTGAGAGTTGCCTTGGGCTACTGTTCCCCCTCCTTTTGGCTTCTGCTTCCCCACCAATGCCTGAGTTTATACAGCCTCACAGGTATTGAAGGATGACATGAGGCCTAGTAGGGCCAAGGCAGTGGGACATGTCCCTGTGTTCTGGTAGGGTCACAGACTTCGCCAAGACAGACCTGGGTTAAAGATACAGCTCAGCCACTCGATCTCTATGGGCACCTTCAATGAGAAGTCATAATACAAAGTGCATGTTAACCTGATAGTCAAGAGACACAGAGACATAGACAAAACAGAGGTCTGCAAACAAAGGCCTGTGGGCCAAATCCAGCAAGCATCTACTTTTACAAATAAAGTTTTAAAGCAGCTATGCCACTTCTCTTACCGAGTGTCTGTGGCTGCTTTCATGCCATGATGGCACAGATGAGCAGTCGCCATAGGCCCACAAAGCCTAAACCACTCTCAGGCCCTTTGTGGAGAAAGTTTGCCAACTCATGATTTCAACAGGAAAATCTTAAGTGGTGCAATTTCTAGGCCAAGAACCAACCTGGTTCCATAGCTCCCCTCTCTAGGGACACCACAGACTCATGGATGGATGAAAAGTCATGGAAAGAAAACCTGTATGTGGGGTCCAGGAGCAGAGGCTTGCTCAGGCTGGGTCCAGCTGACCTGGGGACACAAGAAGCACTTTGGTTCTCCTTACTGCCATTTCTCAGGTGCCTCTTACAGTCTTCCCTTCCTCCTGCACCCCCTCTGTGCCTACAGGCACTCAGAGCTCTGCCACTGCCCTTCAGAAATTCTCACCTCACCCAGGTAGGAGGAAGAAAAGCCAGAGCAGATGCACAGCACATCAGGCTCTCCATGAGCCCTGCAACTGGGGTTAGTCATCTCCAACCTGTGTTCAGAAAGTGGCACTTCTCACCACTATGTGGGCAAGAAGGAGCAACCTTTCCATGTGGCAGGGCCAGGACAGATGCATTGCACATTTTCTTATTGAAACCATGTCAGCCCACGAGACTGTCACCAGATTTAGAGATGGTTTCTCAGGGGAGATGTCCACATCTGGCCAATTAAAAAATGTTGGCTACCATGCTCAACCATGGCCTTACACCTGTGCTATTACTGAACCCCCCTCTTTGTTCTATTTTTTGTTGCTGTTGTTTTCTTGTTTCAGTTTTATTTTTTGGTTTGTTGTGTATGTGTGGTTTTTTGTTTGTTTTCTTTTTCGCCATACTAGGGATTGAACCAAGAGTTGCTCTACCACCGAGCTACATCCCCAGCCCTTTTTATCTTTTGAGACAGGGTCTTGCTAAGTTGTCTAGGTTGGCCTCCAACTTGAGATCCTCCTGTTTCAGCCTCACAAGTAGCTGGGATTATAGGCATGTACCACCACACCTGGCCTTGGCCCAATTTATCCCTTCACACCCATCACTCAGACTGTCAATCACAGAATGACAAGTGTTGCAAAAGAGAGTTTATTCTCTAAGTGGCTGCAAATGGAGAAAGGATAGCAAGTCTCAAATCTATTTCCTCAAGGATAGGGCTGGGGGATATTGATGAGCTGAGGCGTAGGGAAAGGTGGTTGGAGGTTAGGAAGTAATTGGTGGTCTGCACATGTATAGTCACTTCATCAGCTGTTACCATCCTGACCCATATGTCAGAGGTGTTATCTGTACCTCTAAAATTGGCAATTTTCAAAAATCCAGAAAAAGCAAGAAACTAAGAGCAGGTGATGTGGTTTAAGTCTAGAAAAGCAAATAACAGGTGATAAAGCAAGTAAGTGGTGAAGCCTACAGGGTTTACTCAGGAACCAAGAGCAGGTGGTGTATTCAGATTTTTCCCTTGTTGCATTCTTTGTCTCCTTCACCTGTACTGGCCAGTCTGTGGCCAGGTGTCCCACTCCACAAACGAGGACTGGACACCCCAACTGTGTGTCATTCCTGGGGATATGACAGCAAACCAGCCAGCAGTAATACCAAAGGGGATACACAGGTAGAATGCTCAGTCCATCAGATGGCACTAGGGAGGTAGGGAAGGTAGGGGAGAGATAGGCTGATATTTCAGAATGTGGCCAGATAAGTCTTCCCAGGATGCAAGAGGTGATGTTTAAGAGATATTTGAAGGAAATCAGAAAGCCAAACGTGGGGGTATCTTAGAGAAGCACACAAAGGGCACAGCAGATTCAAAGGCCCTGGAGTAAGAGCAGGTCTGGCCCAGTCAAGGAACACCAGGGGAGCTAGTATAGCTGGGGGAGGAGGTGGGAAGAGGTAACTAGGAGAGGAAGGCAGGCAAATGAAGTGGCAGAGGGCCAATGAATGGGATCATGTCCCCACTTCTGTTGTGTTTGCAACTCTACTATCCCCGAATCTGGGACCCTTCAAACCTAAATCACTCATTGCTCTGAGAGAGAGCCTTTAATGTCACAGTTAATTCTCCAGCCAGGAGCTGAGATTAATGCCTTGGGCATCAAAGATGTGGCATGTGGTGGGAGTTGGAAAAGGAGAAGAGGATCCTAGGGATTCCATGGAGTCCTGAAACGAAGGAGAGCCAGGAAGGACTTCTCCAAGTGCCCAGTTTACATGTACACACGCACACAAGCACATACAGACCAGCTTTCAGAACCTGCTTGAAATTTCTGCACGGATCTTCTGGGTAAAGATTTTTTGCAGTTCCGGGAGTTATGTAGCTCTCCAAGACCTCAGGGATCATCCAGGAGCATGACTGAGAATTGGAAGCAAGCCCTGTGCAGGCTGGGTAGATGTGTATAAGCCTCTCCCCTGAAAATTCAAGTTGATATAAATCCTGGGGGCACCAGCCCAGCAGAGAGCGCAGAGCATTGACCTTTTCCCCTCAGGGTGGAGGGTCTAGTCCAGCAGAGAACAGAGAAGACAACTGGGAGAGAGTGTGGACAAGGGTGGTCTTGGTCTACTGCTCCTGGGTCCAAGCTGCCACATTCCTGAAGAAAGAAGGCCTATGCCACACTCAGCCTCACATGGTCTTCGCTGGCACATTGAAAGTCTATCCCTGAAACACAGGCTTCTTCTCCTCCCCCAAATCAGAGAGGTAAAGAGAGAAGCTCAAGTTCACACAGCTTAGCTTCTAACACAGGATTCTACCTTCTTAGAACTCGCATCAGCCATGTCAGAGATACAAATTCTTATATTCACCCAGAAGGCAAGTCACATTAGAGGTCAGGATCCTAAGACCAGGAAGGGTGTCAGAGATAATTTTCATCTGCCGGGGCCATCTTGCTTACTCTGATGTTGGGAAGATAAGCAAAACCCCTTAAACACAAACCCATGGGCTTATCCTGTATACTTTCCTCCTCAAATTATGTGACCTCAGGACAAATATCCAGGTGATATAGAAATAACAGACTCCTGACTCCTGGGCTTCTCTTCTGCCTAATGGCTTTGGCAGTCTGGCCACTTTCTCCTGTCTCTCATGGATACTAAAGTACACTCATATTTCTTATCCCTTCTATCCTCGCCACAGCCTGGGACAATGGAGGGCAGAGGTGGTGGAAAAGGTATTCACAGTGAGCTTGCTCCATGCAGGGATGGCCTATCCATGTGCTCTTGAGAAGGGGAGTGGTGTTATACACTTGTTTAGAGTATGGGTCTCAGATCCTGTTATACTTTGGATCTTGTGTGACCCCCAAAGGCCCATGTGTTAAAGTCTTGGTCCCCAGAATAGTGCTATTGGGAGGAGGTGGAACCTGTAAGAGTTGAGACCCACCGGGAGGTCTTTAAGTTATTGGGGGACTACCCTCCAGGGGAATATTGAAACCCTGGTCCCCTCCTTTCTCTCTTTCACCCGTGAGGTGAGCAGCTTCCACCATAGGCTCCCACCGTGATGTGCTGCCTGCCTATAGGCCCACAGCAGTGGGGCAAATTGATCTTGGACCATTACCTCCCAAACTGTGGACCAGAATAAATCTTTGCTCCTTATAAGTTGATTTACCTCAGGTATTTATATATTGTACTGAGGGAAAGCTAACACAGGTCCTGATACAACTTGGTATCCTGACTGTCCCTGAGTACAGGGGGTTTGGCAAGGTATGAAGTAACTGTCCAATGGCCACAGCAATAGCAGATGTCAGAGCCAGGAGTGGAATTCAAGAGTTTTTTCTAACGTCTGTACCACATAGGCGCACACATGCAAACAGACAGTATCACCCTTCACCTTGTGATCATGCTTGTGTTTTAGGCACCATGATCTTCAGGGAACAGATGACTTTGTGGTAAGCACTTCCTGCCCCTCCACCCTGCTCGCACACATACACACACACACAGTGTTGAGGAGACCTAAATGGCCCCACCTGTGGTTTAAATCCAAGAGGTCTCCACAGTGCTAAAGACCCCATGCTATGTGGACACATGTGCCTTGTCCTAAGCAGGGTCTTGGGGACCCTGTCTCTGAGGCAAAATGCTACCTCTAGACTACACCAGCAGGACACAGAGTTTGGCCTCACAAACAGGCAACTTCCTTGGCATGTGCGAGTGTGCACGGGCTTCATAATTCTTCAGAAGGCCTTTCTCCCTCTTATTAGAGCTGGTGAGAATGACTTCTTCCCCCAACCCCCAGGCCTGCCTCTGATAAGACTCCCATGTGGCTGAGCTTCTTATCAGGTAGCTGCAAGGGCTCCTGGGGCCCCTGCACTGGGCAGCTGGTACTGATAAAGTAAACCTGGACTAGCCGCTCACCAGCTGCTTTCTCGGACCCATCCCCAGTGCCACACAACTTGGAAATAAGAGCAGTGAGACCCAAGAAACTTCTTTATTTTCTTATACACCAAAGAAGACCTGTGATCTGGGCATTGCAGATCACAGGACCTGATTGGGAACACTTGAGAATAAAGGTTTAAGGAGGAGGACTGGTGGAGAAGGGTATCAGAGGGTTCCTGGGGCCCCAACATTAACCTAGAGTCAGCACTTCCCATAGGATCAAAGGATTATGGGTGCAGTTTGAGCCCCACTAAAAATAGCTTGTGAGGTAGGTACACCTGTTCCCATTTTACAACTAAGACACTGAGACCCAGGTATGGAATTCAGGTATTTCATTTAATGTGGTGTGTTCCAGTTGGAAGCCAGATGTTCTGATGCCAAAAACTTTCCTTTCATTCTGGAAGCACTGTCTGGAGTTTCCTTACTGCCACCCCCAGATACATACCCTGTTTGACCACTGCAACTCCAAAAGTTTAGTTTAGCTTCTAAGCATCTGTGATTGTGAAACCCTAAGCACATGTTGTGAGTTCAAAGGACTGAACCATGTGTGGAACTGGCGTGCAGTATTTGAGATGTGCTTACTCTAAACCTTTTTTTATTATTTATCTGAACTGGTGTCTTATAGTTATCCAGCAATCCTGGTAGGATGGACCTATATATGAGTGTTCTTTTTTTTGTTTTGTTTGATGGTGCTAGAGATAGAACCCAGGCTTTGCACATGCTAAGCATGTGCTTCAACATGAAGCTACTTCCTCAGCCTAATGAGGGTGTTTTTGAAAGAACCCTAGATGATTCCATGTGCAGCCATATTTGACAATCAAGAACAAGAAACTCCTCCTGTGAGGGAGCCCAACCAACAGCAGCCCCAGGCCACGTCCCCAACTGCACAGCCTTACAGGTGGATGAAACATTCCTAGTTTAAAAAAAAAAAAAAAAATCTTTGGAGAAGCTTTTCAGATTCTCTTCTTACACATCCTTCCCATCAATCTTGTCAGTGCCACCCACAATGGTTAGAAACATTTTTCTACTTTGTTGGTACTCGGAATGGAACCCAGGGCCTCACACAAGCTAGGCAGGTACTCCACCACTGACCTACACCCCTAGGTCTAGAAACCTATTTTTATGTAAATTTAAAAATCTGAAGTACATCTTCATTTATAATACTTGAAATAATATGGTTGTGAAATGATTCAGTAACTGGATATGATTTATAACCTTACTGCCTTGTTAACTTCTAATCACACTCCTGCCCAAACCTCAAATTCTCAGATCCCCTGGTCTCTTAGCCTTGTCAGATTTACCTGCGGTTTCTGCTCACCTCCTACATGAAAAGACCCACCTTCCTTAATGTGGTTTTCAAGACCTGTCATTGCCTATTACTCACCCCAAGCATCTGTATAACAAAACTTATTAATAATATCTAACATGGTAGTGATAGTGGAAGAAGTAATAAGACAAGGAAAAGGAAGGTAGTAAAATGAATAAAATATGCTGGGTTTAGCCCTTCATATTCTTTTTCTTTCTCCTAAAAGCTCTGCTTTTATGTCTTACAAAAATGCAAAAGTAGTTAATTGAAATAAAATTTCATTTGTTTCAGTATGAAATCATCAGTACTTAGCAGGATATGAGCATTTGAAATCTGTACTGTTTTAGACCATCTGGCCTATCAGAGAACCCCTAATCCTGATTGTTCAAATATATCCAATCCTATGGCTGCCTGATGTCTTTTTGGGTAACTATTTTCATCCTATTATTTTGCTTGCCTTTATTAAAGAAATCAACACACCATAGTGACCAAAGAGTAGATTGTGTTCTGATTATCCTTCTTCCCAAAAGATTAGATGATAGGTTTCAAGCCTGCTTTAAAAGTGCTAAGACCCCTGGCAACATTGAAACAAGAGGATTGTGCAATTTTCCTATTCCTGTTGGTCATGAGACATTTATGAGTTGTTGTACTTCAATCACATCACCTACAAATTCCAGAGGTGAAACAAGGTTTAAGTTTGTTGGCTTTTCTTTGATTAGTCTCTAGGGCATTTATCACTTTCTATGAAAGAAACATTTAATTTAGATGGCAGTTGATTTGTGTCATGGAATTTCAGCTGACAAGAGACAGAATTATGTATGTGTTTATGGCTTCTTCACTTTTAAAAGATTAATGTTGGGCAAATATAAATCACAAGACATGGGCAGGGAGGGGGGACTGGGAAGATGGAGCAGGAGCTTGCCAGGATGATGGATTGAAATATATAATGAAGTATTTTCACTAGCTAGAAAAACAGTGGGAAGATGACGGAAAGGGGTAGTTGGGCAGGAATGGTAGAAATAAATGACTTTTCCTTCTCAGGCACAGAAAAAAAGACAGCACAGGCGCTCAAAGTGGGGGCAGGCAACTTCCTGGTTCTGTCACAGATGCAAATTGGGAAATGAATTGGTGACTTCCTGAAGTGCCCTTCCTGCCTGATACACAGAAGACAGGATTTAGAGGACAAAGGGGGGCTAAAAGCACAGTGGGAAGGACTCAGGAAGCCCAAGTGTTCCAGAAGATAAACAAGCACAACCTGCCATCCCCACTTACAGGAACTGGCCCCCTCATCCTCCTGCCAACCCCACCCTCACATAGCACAAATCTCGGCTTCTGTGAGTGTGCACATGACTGCATGTACACATGATCACGTGTGCACATGAAGCAACCGCTCTCAAATGTATGAGGACAATAACAAGAGCTTTCATACATTGGGCACCATCCCCCAGGAGTCAGCCAGATGCTTTGTGTACATTGCCACCAAAGTCTTTTCTCAACAGAGGAGAGAACCACAAGTCAAAAAGGGGTGTGAGCGGAAGGGAATGGAGGGATCCAGGCCTTCTGACAAATCTGTCTGGCACTAAAACCCATGCTCCCTGTGCCACCCATCAGGATAACCCTGGAAACACTTCTAAGATTTTTGTAAAGAGCAATTTTTGATGTGTGCCTGTCCTTGTCTTCACCAACGCCCCAGTAGTATCTTCCAAATATTTAGACCCAAGTTCATCCTGCCTTCCCAGCACCCTTTTCAAACACTAGTCTAGCAAATCTCAGTGATATTGTTATCAATCAAGGCTTACAGCCTAATGTGAGACAATACTGTGGCACTGGGTTTTTGCAAAAAGAAAACACTTCATTGCACTCATCTAGCAAAGGGGTCAGAACTCAAGCAGTTAGTAGGGAGGGAATTTTTGAGAAGAAAGAAGGGAGAAGCTGCTCATTGATTGGATGGTGAGAAGGGTTGAAGTATAAGGTTCTTTGTGCAGGTGTAGATGGTCATCTTGACTCTTTTCAGGTGGCAAGTGTCTTTTCAGGTGAGTTAGTATGTTCTGCAGGTTGACCTTTTGGTGTCAGAAGGTCATTGACTGGATTATGTTCTTCTAAGTATGTCTATCCTTGAAGAGCTTGTTCCAAACCATTCTTGAGTAGAACCCGGAGGCTTTCCTAAAGGCAGCTTAAGCACTTTGTATTTAAGGATTTTATGTCAGAGTGTGTCCAGACCTTAAACAATTTCAGTGTCATGAGTGAAATGACTAACACATACTATGTATAAATTCCCAGATGACTTTTATCAGTATCATCTCATGTGAGCCTGGCCACCACCCTCAGCCTTAGGTTTTCTCCCCCACAAGCACAGTGGCATTTCCTGTAACCCTGAGAAATTCTCTGGAGCAGGAGGAAAAGATGCATTCTAGGGAAGGAGCACAAATGACTTCCTGCTTCCTGTTCCCAGCCTTTATTTCCTCCCAGGATCCTTCACCATTGTAGGTCCACCCTTCTGGTCCACACACTGTGGCTTTTGCTGTCTCTGAGCTACTTTGGCCTTTTCTTTCTAAGCATGCCTCCTCGAAAAGCCTCACTGTCCTTGGAATATAATATGGACACTGAACCCTCATCTAAGAGCCTTACCCTGAGTCTTTGAGCTGAGATTGCAGACAGTAGAAGTCCCCTCCCACCATCTTCTCCCCACCCTGCTCACTCTGGATTTGGGCTCTGCTGCTCCTGCCTGTCAAACTCTGTGAAGGAAGGAGAAAATCACTTTCCACATCCTGTGTGCAAACTGATGAGCTTCCTGGAAACCCAATAACAAAGCATGGCTAACTAAATCATCATTATTTACACATGCAGCCTGATCGAGGACATTTAGTCATGTAATTAGGTACCTAATTATGCTGAAAATGCAATTATATGATTTTTTTAAGTGAATTAAGTCCTCTGGAGAAGTGGCAAAGATTAGTGTGTATGATCCAGCTGGAGAGAAGGGACCTCAGAGGGCAGGTCAGTGTGACTCTGGCCTGCACAGGGGCCTGGTGGTCTGAACTTGAACCATGCGTGTGTGCTCACACAGGCACATATGCACATGTGCAGAGGGACACCACCCTCACCTCTGTGTCCCTAGGAATCTACAAAGGCCTGCTGCACACAAGGAATTTAATAAATGACAGCCATTAATGTCACTGGAAGCTTAGCTTACATCTGTGGAGTGACTGTTCAGTGACTTAGAGAATCATAGAGAGGTTATTTATTCAGCATGTAAGAAGCAGGTGTATAGGAATAAAATAATGATAGCAAAATCAGTTGGGACATGTCAGAGGATATTTTATGCAACATCACTTATTGATTCATCTGGCATATGTCAGATGTTAAGGCATGAAACCCAGTCCTTGTTCTCCATAGCTCAGGGACCAAAAACTGCAGAGCATTTTAATGGTGATATGAACAAGTGAGTTGGCAAACTACAGCCTGTAGGCTTAATACATCTAGAGGCTTGTTTATGTACAGTCAACTACCTAAGAATGGTTTTTACATTTTTAAAGGTTTCCAAACAAACAAGCCAAGAAGAATATACATCAGAGACCATATGTGGCCTGCAAAGACTAAAATATATACTGCATGGTCCTTTCCAGTAAAGCTTGCTGCTGTACCACGTGGGAGTATAGGAAGGAGCACACAGTCCTTGTGCAGAAATCAGGGAAGACTTCTCAGAGGAAGTGACCTTGATCTGAATTTAGAGGATAATTAGGAATTTGGAAAAACTCAAAAGTCGCTGTGGCAGGGGTCAGAACCTTTGCCTCTCAAAAGGTTTCCTTACACCCAGCAGTCCACACACACAAGAAATTTAAAAAAGAGACAAATTTTGAGAGTTCCTATCTGAAATAAGGACCATGAACCCAGAGATTTTGAAAGGTCAGGCAGTGGAACTTGACCTAGGCCTTCAGCAGGACACAGCCATCCGGCCAGATACGGTTGATCGCCCAACACACAGGTGGAGGACAGGGATGGGAAACAGCTTCTCAGGCTACCTCTGGCCTCCCTTAAGCCAGTGACTTTACCCCTTGAGCAATCAGAGGGCCCAACCCAGGACTGTGTGGTCTGGAGGAAGAACAGCTGAAGGAACAGAGCAGAGCTCACAGATGACTCTAGGAGCACCCCCAGCCTCCTGGCTGTGACACCTGGATACACATGACCCCCTGGCCACTCCTGGTTCCCTGCTCAGCTCTGCACAGTGGCTCACCTCTCCTGATGTCTCACAGACTTTCCAGCACACCTTCCCCTCCTCCTGGCTGTGAGCACCTGGCTGCCCTTGATGACACTGTGGGCCCCTCAGGATGGCCGTTTCTCTCCCCAGCACTTAAACTCATGGCAGAATGGAGCATCTGCCTTCCTCTCTCAGTGCCTTCCTTTTCAACAGCACACACCCCCTCCTTCTAAGCGACGTTTTCCTGCCACCATGCACGAGGATGGCATTACCTGTGATGAGGTGAAGGCTTGCAGTGGGGCTTGGAGCCTATTGGGCAAGGCAGGGCAGGGGAAAGTTACTTTCACAACCTAGTCTGAGACTTTGAAGATTCTGCAAAACAATAAATAGCAAGTTCGGAAGATCCATTCCCATTTCTTGACTATAAAAGTAGCACATGGTATGGCTTAGAAAGTACAGAAAACTACATATTAGAAGAAAAGAAAACTGCTCATGACCCCTATCCACCAACCAAAAACCACCACCTAACATTTTAAGAGCATTTCCTTGTATTCCTTTGTCTAAGATTTTGGGGGGACTATTTAGCACCATTGCTACTTACAGGACCTGTCTGGTTCCTTTCACTTAACATCATATCACAAGTATTTCTTCCTGCCACTAAGAATTCACATTCCATCACTTTCTATCAGAGAGGTGTATCATAATTTATACAGCCAATTCCCTGATGCAGGACATTTATATTGTTCTGTTTTCCATTTGAAACCACATTGCAAAGCACTTTTCAGAGCATAGATTTTTGTTTCTGTTGAAGATTATTCCACTAGGATCACTAGAAGTGGATGATTTGATTCTCAGGATGATACATTTGCCAAATAGTGTACAAGAACATTGAAAGTGCCCATTTTTGAGAACCTCCCTTTAACCATTGTCATGCCAACAAAATTAGCAGTGATAATAACAAATGTCCAAATAGCCCAACCTATTCCAGGTACCAGAGTAGGTACATACTCAACATGCCTACACCACAGTGCCACCACATTTTACGTGTAAAGTGACAAATACTAGAAAGACCAAAATCACTTTGCAAGATGGTCCAGGTACCAGTGTCCAAGCTGAGCCAGCACTTGCTGCCTGTCTGCTCCATGCCTGGCAGTTGTGCTAACCTCACCAGTGTACAAGCCAGGCATCCAGCCCCAGCCCCAGCCTCACAGGTGTAGGCTCTGGGAGCATCCTCTGCCTTTCTGTGCATCTTCCTTCTTCTCAAGGAAGTTTCCAGATGCAAATAGTATGCCCAGGGCCCCCTGCACTCCAGCCACCTCTGTTGGAGCTTGGAAGCTGGGAAGAAGCCAAGCACGCACTGATTCGGATGCACAGCTCCCTTCTCCTCAGAATATCTCCTCTGTCATTCTGGTGTTTCAGTGAAACATTTCCCCACTGTGTCATCACCAATCAGCAGTGGTAATTTTTTTTCTTCCATTGGTCTCAGAATTTGCTTAATTGCCAAAGAATAAACCTGTGGAAACTGCAGTCTCATGACCCGTTGTTTAGAAGAGTTTGTGCATCTACCAGAGCCTGAAACAAGAGCCCCATGTCCCCACATCCAATACCAGTCATGGGTGAAGGTAGGGAAACAGGCACAGGTGACAGATTCTCAGAGTTTTTACTTCTCAGGTCTCCAGCTATATCAACTGGAGAGAAAGAGACACTGGAAAAAAGCAGACAGTAACTCACTGCTGTGACTGAGGTGGCTGTGACTGTGACTCTTTATTTGCATGGATAAGAGGGTATCTGGTCCCCCAATTCTATTACTGAGCCCTGATATCACCACCTTACAAAGGGGTGGAAGGTAATGGTTAGCATTTTAACTGTGTCACATGGTCAGTATACTTTCACAGCTATGTGCTCAGTAGTTCTCAAAGTGAAGCTCCCAGACACGCACCATCCACAGCATGTGGGAATATGTTATAAATGCAGGTTCTCAGGCCTACCCCAGACCTATGGATTACTCAGAATCTTGGTACAAGGGAGACAGCAACCTGGAACCTAGTAAGTCCTCCAGGTGATTATGATGCACTGAAATTTGAGTACCATTGCCTTAGCTCCTCAGCCCCACAATAACCCTTTTAGGCAGAGGTTGTGCTGTCTCTGTTTTATGGGTGAGGTGAGGAGATTTCAGAAGGTGAGATAACCAACCAAAGAAATTGCTTACTTCATAGGTAAGAATCCCACCTTATGATGAGAGAGGTAGGATAAGGTTCCATTCAAAGAGACTGACTCATAAGAGTCTTTCATTCCTTCCCTTCTTAGGATCTTGTGTTTTGTGCAAATTTTCACTGAGTGCTACAATCGTCTCAATTTCCTATTGACGTCTGAGAGAGAAACTTGATGTGTTTTCTCTTCTTTGAGGACCCATACGTATTGAATATGAGTTCTGTGCAAGGCATGACATGCATGTCTACCCAGAGGGTTGGGCATTTCTTTATCCTGAAGATCAGAGGTCAGACCTGGTCCACAGTTATATGAGAGTCTAGGTCCTGCCGGAATGGATGCTTCCTATCACCTCCATCTGTCACCATAAGAGGGATTGAGGACATCTCTCCAAAGGCAGAGGACATCTCTATTCAGAACTTCCAGGTGCTTGACATATTGCAGAAAAGAATTTAGGGATATGTCAGGTTTTAGCAAAGAGGAAGAGCTCTATTAGTAAGTGAAAGGTGAAGATACCTAATCGAGTTAGCCTGTATTACAGGTTTCTTAAAATACATCTCCCTTTGTTTCCTCTAATATGAAAATGCATCGTGTAGGCTAACAGTTCACTTAAGCTTTAGCCTAAATAAGGCAATTTTTATAGAGGAATGACTTTTCAGCAGCTCTAAGATTTGCAGTTTTCTTAGAAATTTGGGAATGTCAGACCTGGAGGAAAAAAGAGATCTGGGGAACAAGTCTGATCATGGAGATTTTAGATTTACAGCTATAGTCTCTTTTTTCCTTCCCTTTGGTCTCCTTTCTACCTACGTTTTTTTCTTCTATGCATGGATTGATCAGGCAAAAAAGACCCACACCAGTAACAAGCAAAACAGTCCATATTAAGGTTCTGTCCTCTTGGAGAGATGCTGAAGCAAATGTAAGGAGAATTCAGGGGGAAAAGGAGGAGTGAGTGTTTGAGGACATAAATTCTCTGTAGAGGATGTAAGACCAACCCTCAGGGTCTCTGGAGCGATTGTGTCCAGGAGGCATGACTTCCTCCAGAACCTGGATCCCTGAATGCCGTCTCACTGTCAGGTGATTTCTACTGCTTCTCCAGTGCCCTCAGCCTCAGTTCCCTCCTAATGGCTTTGTTCTTGCAATGTTTAGTCGACTTGATAAAAAGACAAATGCAAATTTGAAGTTAAATAGCTGAGTCTCCTCTCCCCTTGTGCTAAAGCCACATCAACTGTTAACCGTTTTAAGGGTAGATTTTTCTTCTCCTTCTATGAAGAATAATCTCCCTTTGTGTGGTCTCAGCATTTTGTCTTAAGACTGAGTTCCTCCAGCTGCCAGTTGATACCTACCACCCCCTCACCCAACCCAAGCAGCAGGATGTTGACCAAGTTCTGGGCAATTTCCCAATCACATAGGATCCTCCCAGGAGCCAGACAAGGAAGCCTGGCTGGAATCTTCTCCTCCCTCTCTTCCTGTCTCTTTTAAATTTGATTTTTCTAGAAATCCTAGGCTGGGTGTGTTTGCCAGGGGTGAGATTGAGGGATGGGTAGACAGCGTTTCCCCTTTACTTCACTTTTCTGTGAAAAGAGAGGATATTTGCTACCTTCTTAATAAACCACAAAATCCACCCAATCCAAGTTGACAGGTTACCCACTCCCTAGAGGAAGACCCCCATGTGAACAGTGAAGACTTCATTTTGCTCAGTCGGTTTCACTTGGTATTACTATCCTGGACTAAGGAGAAGGTGATTCCATTTTTATTTTCTGGCCCAAGCTTTTTTCCTTTTACTTACATCCTGTAACTCAACTAAGATAGATTGGTCTTGTTGTTAAAATAAGGCTCTGTTAGTTTATTTTTTAATGACTAAGGGATAATAGAAGAGAGAGACACAAAGAGAAAACCTTGTAACCAGATACCCGAGTTTTGAGTTACAGCATCCTTGCCCTTCTTTCCAATTCTCCTGGGAGCACATCCCAAGAGCAAATGCCTAGGTATGAAAATTCCTCAGCAAGACTCCAAAGCGTACACAGGGAAGAGATGTCCCTTCCTGGCTACCTTCTGAGTGCAGAGTCTGTGCCTCCTCCACAGTTAACTGATGCAGAAATAATTGTCTTCTTCAGGGCAGAGAAGCGACTTCTTTTGCCATCTAGCCTCACCAGGCCTCCAGGCTTCCACCACAACACAGTGATTTGATATGGAGGGTACGTACGGTGTAGCCTGCAAGGATCCAGTGCCAGCATCGGTGCCATGTTTTTATACAGCAGCAACAGGCAGGACAGAATAATGGTTAGGAAAAAGAAAGCATCAGAGCAGTATAAAAAAATGCACAGCACTTCTTTGGCAGCCCTGGGGGAAGGGAGATTGTTTCCAAGGTGACCCATAGGGAACTTCAGGGCCATGATTTTGACCTTGAGATGTGTGTCTTGGATGGTCAAGTTCACATGGGCCTCACTTCTGAATTCTATCTGCAAGCCCAGGTGAGTGCACACATACTTTCTGCACAGATGGGAGGGGTGGGTCTTGCTGGAGAGTAGGCAGGTGAAGTCCCCATAGCATACATTCAGCAGCTTCTTGGAGCCCAGCCTCTGACACAGTGACTGGTCATCACAGCAGTTGGATCCCTATTGAAGAAGGCCATCCTTCTCCACTCAGAAACCTCACATATCACTCCACAATCCACAGTCCTTCCATCCAGGTCCCTATGTCACCACCATGCCTCTTTCCTTTGCTGGCAATGCCATCCATCATCTCAACAGGCAGGATTGGGACCACCTCCTCCAGGAAACCTTCTCTGAGAACATTGAAGAATGACACTACCTGAACTTACCCATGCACGTCCCCATCCTTACACAGTAAACTCCTATTGACCGGAGCCCAGATTTAATATAGAGCATATTGTTGGAACACAGTAGGTGCTAGAAAAGGTTTTCTGAAGAGAAGAATGAGCAAGCATAGGCATGAGCTTCCTCACCGTCAAAGAATCCAGTAGTCCTGGGACCGAGTCAAATAGCTGAGGCTGAGTCAGACTGCTGAGGTCCCTCTTTAACAATAGCAGGCACCTCTGTAGTACCCATACAGGCACCTTATCACACAGAGGGTGTGCACAGTCTAGGTTTTCATTAAATATGTTGTGCCTTCCCAACCAAGTCCTGGGTACAGAAGCCATCTTCCTCTTTACTTTCAGCCTGGAGATGGGTAAATCGTGAACTGCTCTCCTTGGTTCTGAAAGAAATGCATGGATGTGTGTTAAACTATTCATTCATTTCTTTGGAGACACATATTCTGAAACCCAGAGCCTGACTACCACATCCTTTCAGAAAGTAATAAAAACAAATCATCAAGGAAAAATAAATGTATTTGACTTTCCTACCACAAAGTCAATCAATGAGCTTCAACTCTCAACTTCAACCTTTCCTACTGAAGTCAGTCAATGAATTTCAGCTTTCAACTGCCAACTTTACTTGCACAAGGACATTGAGAAATTGAGAGCAAGAAGAAAATATCCCAACCTGAGCCAAGGAGAACATCGCCATGCCCACAAAGGCTACTGTCCCTTCCCCATAGCTATCTTGCTCCTGAACCTCAAATCAGACCCATACAAAGCCCTCACTGCCTCAGAACACTTTATAAAGTGACTTTTCTAACTCTATCTGTAGGTTCCTTGAAATTGAATGCTCTTAATAAGTGGCACGGTGCTGTCAAACCACCACGCAGCAGATGCTGCTGCTGCTGCTGAAGATGATGAATTGCTGTCATCAACATGATTTCTCATCATAATAGCTCCTCAAAGACCCCTTATACTTTTAAGTTTAAAACAATGGTCCTGCTCCCAGGACACCTGGGTGTTCCAGTGTGAAACCATTCTCACTCTCAATTCTTGCCCTTGCAACTGAATTCCTCCTTCTTTACTGGATCGCACAGACAATGGGACAATGGAAGACCAGAAATGGAAGCTTCCTCATCAGTTTCTAAGGCAGAGTGAAGAACTCTAAGAGACAAGCTGAAAGGTATAGAGACAACCCTTTACAAGAAAAGAGTTTCCCAGATGCCAGGTTTGAATGTTTGTTCTCCAAATTCCATGTGTTGGAATGGTCATTCCCAGAGTCATGTGTTAATGGTATTTGGAGGTGGAACATTTGGGAGGTGAATAGGTCATAAAGGCTTGTCCTCATTAGTGAATTAATCCATTCATTGATTAATTGTTGGTGAATTGATGAGGGACTGTCATTGTTATAAAACTGAGCCCTCTCTAGCAAACTTGCTCTGTCTCATGATGTTCTTTAGTTCCATCTATTTAGCACTAAAGGACATAATTTCATTCTTCTTTATAGCTGAGTAAATCCCCATTGTGTATATATATATCACTTTCTTTATCCATTCATCTCTTAAAAGGCACCTAGGCTGGTTCCATAACTTGGCTATTATGAATTGTGCTGCTATAACTATGGGCATGCATGTGTCATGTAGTATGCTGACTCTAATTCTTTTGCACAAATAGTGAGAAATGGTATATCCAGGTCATACAGTTGTTCCATTCCTACTCTTTATGGAATTTCCATATTGATTTCCATAGTAGTTGTATTAATTTACAGTTCCACCAACAATGTATAAAGTGAGGAATCACACTTTCAAATATTCACCAATTGTCGTTCAGTGTCAGGCACCCAACCTGATGCTGGACATAGAACTCTGAGCAGGACAAATATGGTATCTGGACTTTTGGAGCTTACTGTGTGGTAAAAATGTTGCAATCTTAAGGAGAGCCATGAATGAAAAATGCAGAACATTTTGGGTCTTTACCCAAAAAAAAAGGTCTTCTCACACCTGAGAATCATGGAATAGGCATGCTGAAATTTCACTCAAATCCAAGCAGATAGGTTTCAGTGCAGGTCCTAAACACAAGCCACAAAATGCACCCCACATGAATTAAGTCAAATGTCTCCTCTGGAAGCTGGGTTGCCGAGGCTGTGCCCTGGGCAGTGCCCTACAGGGTTACACCCTGACTCCAAGTTGCCTGGTCTTGAACTGACTACATCCTGACTCTCATAGTAATGTCAAATGACCCCAAGAAAACATAACACCTTTCTGGGACTCAGTTTGCTAATCTGTAAAGTGGGAATAATAATAACTCCTACCAAATGGGATTGTTGTGGGACTGAGTTGAAATGTGTTAAATACTGGCACATGGTAAGCAGTTGCTTATTTTTCTTAAAAATGAATAAAAAGTCCCTTCTAACCCTGGCAGCATTGTACAGAGTGATATATGAAATGCTGGTCTTCACCTGGAAAATTCCTCAGGACAATTCTGAGTATTTGAGCTTCTGTAAACATTCATACTGATGTTTCTATGTATGTACTATAAGCAAGGTGCTGTTCTTTCTTACTGTCAATGAGTTCCTATGTGATTGATAAAGGTCCAGAATGCCAGCCTCTGCATTCACTCATTCACCTGGGCATGCCTTCATTCATGCCTTAGTGAATATTTATTGAATACCTACTATGATCCAGGTACTGAATCACAGACTGTACGTGTCCCAGTTGGATCCCAGAATCCAGCATCACTATGAACTTCCTGCTTTAAGTCTTGAAAGCTGAGCCCTCCTCCATTAAGCACTTTGACAGCTGAGCCTTCCTCCCTGCCTGGTCCAGTCTGCCCTGCCTCCAGGTGGGTGCCCACTCCATCTCTTTACTGCCTTGATAACGTGGTTTTATCTTCCTCCCACCTCTGGGTTCTGTGCTGGCACCAGACCCCTTATCCTGGCTCTCCTGCCCCCCTGCTCTGGGTCTCCAGCATGGAAACTGTTTCTCCCTCGCCCGCTGTCTCCCCTGACACCACAGTCAGTTTCTTATCAGGAAGAGGCATCTGGCAGCTGCCCTGGGGAGAATGACCTCATAGCTCTATAATTGAAGTGATTATCTGAGCGGAAATGGCTATTAGGAAGCATCCTTCCCTGTTTTAATATGCGTAGCTGTTGTAATGGGAACATGGGATTTCCGTGTTAACACTGTTATTTCTGTGGTCTAATAAATCCTTCTTCTTACTTACCTCCCGGAGGAGAGGAGACAGTCTATGCAGTATCTTAAGGTACTGTGAGGTTCCCGCCCTCCTTGGAATCCTCACCCTCGGACTAGATCAGTGAGCTGCAGAAAAACAGTAACTTAGTGCCACAGGGTACCCCTCCCCCTAGGATAGTTGATGCAGAAACCTAGGGAGAGGGCTCAGTGAGGGGCTTGTTAAAGAGAGAAAAAGAGAGAGTACACCCAAAGATAAGAGAAACAATGAAGACCCAGACAGTCATCAGATGGTCTGCATGGCCACAAGCTCATCGCATCTCTGAGCCTCAATGTTCTACCTGTGAAACGGGCTCATAACATCACGGATTTCCCAGGATTGTTATGAAGACCACAGGAGAGAGTAGATGGGGACAGCTAAGCCAACACCTGGTCTGTGTGGACACACCACAATGGCAGAGTTCAACACAGTCTTGCACACCTTATACATACCACAAATGACAGCCGAGTTTCTACCAGGTACAGGCCCTGGCTTTGATGCTGAGATACAGCAGGGAGCTCGGACCATCCTGGTGTGACCTGATGATTTGCTGGTGTTTTCCATCCTGCTCATTGAACAAGCCACGCCTGGGTTAGGGTCTTTACACCTGGACAAAGGTCTCTGCACCTACCATGCCATTTCTGTCTACTCAGTCCATTCACAGAGCTGGTCACAGGTGTGCAGAGGGTACAGGCTACGGCTGAGGTGCTGCTGTGTGCAAAGAGCCTTCCTCTCTCACCTCGGGCTCTTCTCTTTTGTCCACAGAGCTTGGTCCAGGGATGACCTACACCACGATGGACATTGCCATCATTGCAGGTTAGTAACTTGCCAGGGACCTTTCTGGTAGTCAGAAAAGATCCAGGGCAGAACTGGCCTGAGGATACCAATGGGGAAAGGGATGGTCAGTGCTTTTCCTCATTCAGAGGGTATAAGAAATGCACAGCATGGTGCCTGGTACAGTTGGCAAGGTAGGGGGATGAGGGCAGCCTGGGTACACCTGTCAAGATGCACCTCCTCTCTAGACCATTGACCCGCAGAGACCTGGGCTAGAGGAAGCAGCTTGGGCAGAACAGGGTTTGGGCTGGCGGACTAACCGGGCTGCCTATACCTCTCCTCCATCTCCCTTTCTTCACCTTGTGTTGAACTCGGGTCAGCTGGCTCCTCAATGGTCACAGCTGTCACTCCAAACTGCATTTCAGGAGCAACCAAGTTTGGAAGGTGTCACATGTTCTATTCACTTCCTTAAGACCCACCCTGCTCACACGTATTAGTAACTCAGGGAACCTCTACAATTACAAGCAGGAGGAACCATCAAAGACACCTGTTCAATTTTACTTAACCCAGCATTCTCCCATTCGTTGTGCCCTCAGCCCGTCTTTTTCCTAGACAATATTATTAAGTACAGACACAAGTGCCCGCCTGAAGACAGTAGGAAGTTTAGGAAATTCTTCCATACGGATGGGACTTGGGAACAGTTTTAGCCTCACCTAATCCCCAACAGCCCCTCCCCAAGACTTTCCAGATAAACCTGCATTCTAAGATAAAGGCTTTTCTGCAGCTTCCAATCAAATGCCCAAATTCGAAATATTCCCCTTGAGAGTGCTGTTGTTCAGTCCCTTCTCAGATTCACCAGTCTTAACTCCTCGCCTCATCACTCCCCAGGCCTGGAGTGATTTGACCCCTCTTGACCTGCCTCATGCCTCATTTTCCTGCATCCCCAAGTTCCCAGGCATCCTGGGCATTGACTGTGGCCGGGAATCCTCTACATGGCCAAATCCAATTCCTCCTGGCAGATTCAAGTCCTCACCTCCCAAGAGTGAGTGGCAGTGGGTTGGGGTGAGGGGCAGTTTTCCAAAGCATATCTCCCACCACCTGTCTATCCTTATGCTCAGTTAATAGCCCTTTTCCCCCCTGTAGATTATGCAGAGAGCAGCCAACTCTTTCCTGTTTTCCAGGACTTTCCTGGTTTTACCACAGAAAGTCTCATTCTCCAGGAAACACCTCAGTCAGGATTGTCTGAAAAGATAACAATTCTACATCACACGAGCCTCTCCATTTCAAGCCAACCCCCATACTTGCACTGTGCAAACTGCATGTTTTGCAGTGATTCTCTTACAGACCTGTCTTCCTCAGGAGACAAGGAGCATGTTCCAGCAGGAATCAATTCTGGGATGCTGTTCTAGCTAAGGAGCATAGTAGAGGGCATCTCTGAGGGTGGAGATAAAAAGAGGGAATTCTGAAGGAAGCACACCAGGCAGGAATAAGCACAGGATGGAAGTAACCACCCTGAGGTTGTGGCTCGTTGAGCAGGATGTTTGTCCTGCTGGCACAAACCTTGGGGGTCCCCACCTTCTGCTCCAGGTCCTAGAGCATCTGCTCCAGATTGACTCCTGCATTTCTTCCCTCCTGCAGCTGTGATCACTGCTGTGGCCTTAGTCCTGGTCTGCCTCCTCCTTGTCATGCTTCGCTACCTGTACCGACACAAGGGCACATACCACACCAATGAGGCCAAGGGCACAGAGTTTGCCGAGAGTGCAGATGCAGCCCTGCAGAGTGACCCTGCCCTCCAGGATGCCAGTGACAACAGCAGGAAAGAGTACTTTATCTGAGGGCACCAGACCTCACCTCCCCAAAAGTCTCCTCCAACTTCAGGAGAGCAAATGCATCTCCCACCTACCACCATTACTGGCCCCACAGGGCACCTGACTCTTCTCAAGTTTCACACCTCAGAACATGTGGTGGCTGCCCAGGGAGGAAAGGGGAGGACACAGGCTGAGAGAGACCTCTCCCAGGGACCCAGGGACACAGCAGCCACCTTGGAAGGCCAGCTTTTGCTCTAACAGGAAGAAAGCAAGTCTGGACACACAGGTCGTCCTGGGAAATTCAGGATGTCATTTTATCAATGTGAAAGTTCTTCAGTGTATGAGTGTGGTAGGAGGGCCTGGGGGCTGGGGACCCAAGGAAGTGAGATATCAGTAATGGCATCAAATGTCAGTCCTTGACATTTGGGTGGGGGAACAGCAGGTGCCAGAGCTCAAAGGCACCTTTGTCTTCCATTGATCCAGCTCAAAATGATTGGAAATAAATTTGAAATGTAATCAAGCATTCAGAGTCAAAACAGCACTACTGAAATTGTCTGGGGAATGACAAACACCCAGTGCTTGCTTTTTCCTAATGTGATTTTGTGTTCTCTGACAGAGTCTATGTGCATGGGGCTGGGACTGTCCAGTTCTGGCAAGGGAGGTGGGAGGACAAGTGATCGGCATCTTTCTCCCACACCAGCACCAACTGCATAAACAAATGTAAGGACTTAATATCCCTCTGAAAAGGGGGATATTTCAAGTGGTCAGGGCATTGGCTGAAGTGTTGATTTTCTGATGCACAGTATAGGGACAAAATAGACTTGCTCAACAATTGTAAGTGAACCCCATCCTCCCACAATCACAATAAAGATGGCACCCAGTGGGCAGGACATGGGCTGGAGAGCACCACTCCCCGAGTTTGAGCTCCCCTTTCCTGCTTTTGAGAACTTGGTCCACTTCTTGACCTCTCTGACCTCAGTGTTTTCATCCTTCAAGTGAAAATGGCTAAAAATGTACCTCTGTGCACATGATTCACAGGACTGAGGACAGCAACAGATGCGTCAAGTACTCAACATTCACTATATTCCAGTGTCACTAATACAGTGGATAGTGGATAGTGGATATATTTATTAATGAAAATTCCTCATTGCATCACTCTAAACTCCTCCTGAGGAGGAAATGTCATTTAAATAGAATAACAGAGAAAATGAACTCATTAATCATTCTTTTTGTAAGGGTCCCAACAACTCAAATCACTAAGAGAATAGCAGCTCCAAGATTAAAGACTGCACCCTGGGGTGCCAGGGTCCACTCAGGAGTCCTTTCGGTTTATTGAGGCTGCACCATCTCCACCTCAGAACAGTCAGCAGAACAGTTCCCTTCATCTCCCTAGAAGGATGATGGGGATCCAAACTCAGCTGGGAATGGCCACCAGCTAAAGGAGCTAGAAGCCCTGCCAGTGTCATAAAAGAGAGAAGCACAGAGAACTCAGGAGCTGGTGATTTTAGGAGCCTAGTCAGATGCAAGATCTTTCCCTGGTGTCCCCAGCTCTCTGGCCCTCTGTTTTCTCATCTATAACATACAAGGCTCGACGACGGTAGCCACCCTTTGTCTGAGAGGGATGTGTTCTAAAATTCCCAGTGGATACCTGAAACCAAAAATAATCCTGAACCCTGTATGTACTATGTTTCTTCTTATGTATACATGCCTAAAATCAAGTTTAATTTATAGACACAGTGAAAAATTAACAAGAGTAGCTAATAGTAAAATAGCACAACTATAAACTGTAATAAAAGTTACTGAAAATTATGAACTGTTTACTTCTGGAATCTTCCATTTGATCTTCTCAGACTACAGTTGACCATGGGTAACTGAAACTGCAGAAAACTGAACTGCCAATAAACTGCAGGACGACTGTGTATTCCCACTTCCCAGACTGATCTGCAGAACACCAGCCTGGCAAAATAATTATAGAATAGTGAAGACAAATAGGCTGTTGTTCCATGTGCAAATCAGTTTAGAAAATGACATGGTTAAATGAAATTAAACCTGTGCAAGTCTCAGCATCTCTACAGTCTAGCATGGACTGTGGCTCTTGAGGGACAGGAACAGAGCAGTGCAGCATGTCCCAAATGTCCTTGGCCACAGATCCCATTTCCTCACAGAATACCTGTGACAAACACCAAGTATGGGTACCCAGTGTTCCTTGGAACATGTTTAGGAAACACCAAACTAATGACTTCTAACATCCCTTTCTGCTGCGACGTCACTTCCAGTTTTTGAGAGTTACATGGACATAGGATCAGTGGATACAGAGGTATACGTAGAACACTTCAGTAGGTGGCTGATCAACAGCAACTCCTCAGGGAGCAGAACATCAGCTCTAGGACCTGGGGATGCTGGAATGACTCACCAGTACTGGGGTCAGTTCACCCAGGCCAGGTCTCTGTCATCTGATGGACCTGGCCCATGATAGCCTGTTCCCTGTGACTCCTTTCCCATTCCTGCCAAAAGCTGACCTGGGATGCAAGATCACTCTGTGTGGTGAGAGGAAACCGCAAGATTAGTTGGCCTTTCTGACCTTGGCAGGATGGTTAGGAAGATAAATGTGTCAGGTTAGTCACTCCTCGTCCACATCCAAAGCCCTCAGGTAGCTAACTCCCAGGCCACTCTCGTCAAAAGGAAAACGATCTGCTAGATGACATCATGACCAAGCACCTATACTAACTCTTCTTGGATGAGTCATGCTTCTAGAAAGTAGTCATCCCCAAACAGTAGAGATGCTCCTTAAGATGGAAATGTGTCCCAATTAATCCATCATAAATTGAAATATCACTAAGTCAAAGTGCATTTAATGCACCTAACCTACTAACAATGCTTACCCTAGCCTATTTAAATGTTCTCAGAACTCTTAACACTTCACCCATTACAGTTGGGCAGAATCATCTGACATAAAGCTTATTTAATAATAAAATATTGAATAACTCACTTAACTTATAGAATATTGTGGTGAAACCAAACAACAGAATGATTGTATGGGTATGCTTTCACACTACAGTAATGTCAAAAACTCCTGAGTCTAACCATGGAAATCAGGGACCATATTCAATGATGAAATTTCAAACCTGGAGACAGATTAATAATGTGTGTGTGTGTGTGTGTGTGCGCGTGTGCGCATGTGTGCACATGAAAGAGAGAGAGAGAGAGGAAGAATAAAGTTCTAAACCACAAACAAATGTACCCCTATAAATGAGGGGATTATATAACTGAAGATAATATTTTCTGCCTTAAGGCATCTGAGATGCAGTAGAGAAGATAAGCAAGAAAATGTGCACAACCCTGAAGTGTTATAGTTGCTGAAAATAAAGCAATACAGATAAATTTGTAAATGAAAGAGGGAGGGATTCTTTTTATGTGGGGAATGAGATAGACCCAAGAGGGGCTTCAGAGACAAAGCGAGGTTTGGGTCAGGTAAACAGTGCATAAGGACTGAGCCATGGAGGGTCTTGGACTCCAAATGAAGAAATGTGGCCTTTGTACTGCAGGCAATAGGAACCCTCAAGGAACATGTTGGTTTCTATCATAAGGGTAAAACAATGATCAAATTAAAACAGGACAAGATGAAAAGTTACTGTGGAAATTTACAAGGGAACTTCTCATGACTGATGCAGGCTCGGACCCTGTACCGGGAAATGGAGACCCAGGAGCTCACCCACCTCTCCTGCTTCCCATTGTTTAGTCTGGATTTCACATGACTCAACTCATCCTGCCTGGTGAGAAACAGGTCTCATCTGTTAGCCAGAAGAAAGGGCAGTAGGTCAAGGCTCTGAGCCAAGTACTATGTAAACATTAGAGAAGAATTTTTCTTTTTTTAATGGAAAGAACTGATGATTTTATCTTGTTTGTGTTGTTCCATTGCTTTCCATTCTTTGCCTGAGCATTTTCATCATCATGGCAACAGGGATGACTGAGTACCAACAGGAGTTTAACTGGCCCAGTGCCAGGAAGAGAACTATAGACAGATTTTAATGTTTGCAATTTGACACATCAACATGAAGTTACTGAAAGATGGTGGCTCTAGAATTAGTCAAACCTGGACAAGAATTTCAACTCAGCACTTATTAGCCTTGTGACTTAGGAAGAATTAATTAACTTCTTCAACATCTCAGTCTTCTCATCAACATGAAGATCAAAATATTGGAATTTTAAGGTACTTTGAATATTTGTTTAAATAAGGATATAATCTTGCCAAGAATTGTGAAGGGTCTAAATTCTACCCTGCTTTCAGGTGAATTACATTAGTATACCTAAGTTTTGCAGATATTAACAGAAGACGTTAGACTCCTTGCTAAAAGACAAGAGACTATGACTACCAACCCAGAAAACAGCATGAACATTAGTATATTTGTATCAGATCTCCTTGTGCCTAAGTCCCACATGGGTGATGTGGATGATCCCAAAGAATGCTTACCCACACTGTGAGGTGTTGAGTTGCAGAAGAGAAACCATTAACTAAGAAAACTAGATTCCCTTATAATGCACGACAAACATTACCAACCCTTTGCTCTGAAGGAAGGCACTATCTTTGTCTTCCAAGACCGTTTTATATGCAAATACAAAAATGTTTGATAACATTTTTGTTTTGTTTTGCTCAGAACAAAGGGCAAATCCTGCTTCACTCATTATATGTGAAAAACATGAAAGACCCATGAAGAATCTTCTACCAACAAAGTAATCACTGCCTAACATAGCACCCAATAGCCCACACATGCTCAGTAAATACTTGTTGAACAAATAAGCATACACATTAAGCCATGCAATGCACTAAATTACTGTGTTTATGGCCTTTCAAAGTATCCCAGACATCTCACCAGAAAATCAAAAACATCTGCTTTTTAATCTTCATTGGGGAGTTTAAAGAAGAAAATTGTTCTCCATCATTTTGATAGTATTTGGGAGAAATAGCTGCAAGTTTGGTTCTTTTTATCCGCTTACTATCACATAAATGCATACAGCTGTGGAAATGTCCAGTTCCTGGGTAGATTCATAAATCCAGAGCCTAGCAGTGAAGTTGGGTAGAATCTGCCCACCTTTACTGCTAATATTATCTTGTGATCAAGAGGTCTCTCTTGCCAATAGTACAGACCTCAAAGGAGGGTAGATACTTAGGGTAGATATTCCGACCTCCCAGTCTTTGACTTTGAACTGAATATATTGGCTGACTTTTACTTTTCAAATAACTGAAATTCTTTTTCCCTCCCAGTAAAAAAAGGACTTAGAAAAGAGGTCTATATTTAGCTTTCTCAAGATCAAGCACCGTTTGAGCCTGCTAAGATGGCCAAGGTCAGGCCACTTCTTCCCCTGGGGAAGAACCATTTTGCTCCCAGCTGTTGTGTAACAGGCATTGTCTCCTTAAGGTCACAGTTGAAATGTTAAGATCGAAGGGTGGTGAGCACCCAGACCTCAGCATAAGGCAGTGAAAACACCTTCATTCATTCCTTCATGCATTCCACAAATGTTCCCTACGTGTAACCATGCAGCAGGCACAATTCCAGAAATGTAGGACAGAGCAGAGGCTTGTCTCCACCCTGGAAAACATAAGAATAAATGTGCTAACATGACTCTAGTTGCCAAGGGCTCATTCAAAAGGACCTAATGGACTAAGAAGGTCAAGGAAGGATTCTTGAAGGAGCCACTTTCTAAAGGAGTCATCCAAGTGAGGGAATGTCAAATGCAAAATATAGAGGCAAGATTGGAAGCTGTGAGTGCAATGCTTCTCCTGGAGCATGAGTCATGAATGAAATTACCAAGAACGAGGCTGGACCCAGAGACTGCAAAGAACCTGGTTATGTTTGTGAATCCACCTGACCCAGGAGCAAAAGATCAAAATGGACTTGTTGGGCTTGTAGATGAAGACTGGTTATTGGGCTTTGTAACCAAAATCTTTATGGTTCTTCAGTATCATATAGATACATCTGTAGCAACTCTGGATTGATTCTTAGCTAGAATCCCAGAGGAAAAATAAAAACAAAGGATTCAAAAGGGCCACCTCATCAAGCCCAACCTGTATGGCACCTGAGATGACAAACAAAAGCCATTGTACCCAAATGTTAAACCCCAAGTAAACCAGAAATTCTAGAATTTAGTTTTCTCCTTTAGGACAAGTATTGCAAAGCTCTCCACTACAAACATTCTTCAAGGCAGAGGAGAAGCAGGGACTAGTGAAAATCATACCCTGCTTCTCTATCCAGAGAATCTTTGGGTACAAGAACCTGGAGCTTGGGGAACCGAAGGAGACATTAAGGCACATCTGAATGGTGCAGACGGGATAAACACAGAAGGGCAAAGAACATGGATGGTTTCAACTTTACAGCTTTGCAAGACTCAACTGATGCCATCTCAGGTCAAAATCACAACCTAGCCATTGAGACACAGGACCCAGAAAAAGGCTGTGCTAAAATCAGGCAACATACCCAAGGCTCTTTTAGACAAGGTCACTGAGACCAATATGGGATTTATGTGTAACCTAATTTTCCTGCAAGGGAAAGAAATGGGAACCTGGAGATCCCAGAGTGAGCAATACTAGCACCTCTGCTGTGCCAGCATCTGTGCTAGACTGGGCTCCTGTGAGAGAATGGATACATGTGCATTGTTGGGCACCAGCTGTGGAGCTGATGTTTGATGTGACCTTTTGATGTCTTGCAGTTGATCATCATTAGTTGAAGGCAAGTTGGTCCCTGAAAGATGTCGTGGAGAAGAGTCATCTCTCTTACAGATTTGAATTCTTCATTAGTAGAAAGGGGAGCAATAAATCCTGCCCTCCCATCCTCATAAAACTGTTGGGATAAACCAGTACTGTGAGATACAAAGATGCTTAAAAGTGATGAAAGCTCTACCAAGAATATTTTTCCATTCCTTCCAATATCTTCTTAAAATGTACCATCAGAAAGATATTTTTGATTGTTTATATGAAGGTTTTTTCCTCCTCTCAGAGGTGCTTGATTAAAAAAAAAAATTGTTTTAAAGGCTGGAGATTTGAAACAGCCAAGCTGATTTAGAATTCTTGACAACTAATTTCAGTTATTCCCTAGGGAGGTAGAAGGAAATTCTCAAACTTGTTTATTTCAACCACTGTTAATCACTTGGCATTGAAAAATTGTTCTAACAAGAAAATACGTAAAGCTGTGTAACTAATCAAAGAAATACAAATATAATGTTTGTAGTATAAATACATGTATATACATATCTGTGTAGGTGTATGTGTACATTGTGTATCACATTTTAATGTTAATTAAAGCAGAGCTTATTTAAAAGATGCTTAACCAAAGCCACCAAGGGTCCAATGGGCTTACCCTGGCTGAAGAGGAAAGACTCAGGCAGTGTATTTGACAGTGTGCCGAGAATCTTGTTAATGTTCACATTCTTTGACCCAGAAATTCTACTTCTAACAGTCTATCCTGAGAAAATATTCTGAAATACAGACCAAAATTTCAGTTTAACAAAGAGTGTCGTAGCTCTGTTTGCAGTAGGAAAAATGGAGAACTGTTTTAGTGTTCATCATTAGGGGAGAGTTAAAAGAAGTATGATGAAGACTCACAATCAAATATTCTACAGCAAGAAGACAATGTTGTAAAGAATTCTTAATAAGTTGGGAAAATACTTGTGATATAATTTTTACATGAAACTATATTAAAATATATTATGGATTCAGTGTAAACTCAAGAATCTAAAAAGAACACAAATAGGGAAAGTCCACCTGTATATTAACAGTAACTACTCAGGGTGCAAAGACTGTTAGGAGATGTTTCC